>NC_043002.1:101532297-101544797 GCF_006345805.1 Octopus sinensis
CTTACCCGGACTTGTTCCTCGGAGGGTAACTTTCTAGTTGCAATCCCATGGTCATTCGTGACCGAAGGGGGTCTCCTCCTCAATAATACTAAGGTAAAGTGCCACTATCCTCTGGGATTTTCGAGTCAACACCGACAGAACGATCCAATCGAACAGACATAATTATTAAAGACAAGGAAGAAATGACTTGTAGACTAATAGATGTGTCTGCACAGATAAAAATATAACTGTAAAGGAATTTGACAAATTAAGTAAATATAAGGACCTGAAAATTGAAATATAACAGACGTGGCATGTTAAAGCGAGAACTGCTCCTGTTTTTGTGAGACACATTTGGATAACATCCCAGGAGTACCATGTCTCAAAGAAATCGAAAACATTGTGTTGACAACTACTGCCCTCATCCTTTGGAAAACTTATCCATTTAAATGTCTGTGTTGTATTACATGAAGTTATTTCACTACTGCCTCTGCCACCTCCGCTCCCCCAAGCTTTCATTCAAACTATAACTTCTCTTATCCTTCACTCACCCCAAGACAGTGGGTGTGCAAAAGCTGTAAAACAACTGAAATCCAAACTAAAACTGGAACAGCAACGGATCAGTATAAAACGATGCCAAGAAAAGCCCCATTCTGGCAAATATTGGGTTACGCTAAACAGAAAAGAAATAGATAAACCCGTCGTCGTTTTTCCATCATCCTCATCATTATTATCCTCGACGTCATCGTCGTTGTCATCATCCTCGTCATAACTCTCTTTAACGTCGTTTTCACTGCTATCATCCTTATAGCTTTTGTCATTAAAGTCGTCTTCGATGCCAGCATCCTCATCATTGTTGTCACTGGTGTCGTCGTCATTGCCCTCATGCTCATTCTCATCAACTCCGGGAGTTTACTTTTCTGAGCGTCACTTGAACATAAAATGACTGGCCATGTGTTAAAATTTATAACCATTTATAACATTTATATCCATTTATAACATTTCAACGAAATACTCATGCAAATTAGCCTGACGAATTGAACTGAGTCTAGGTTTGTATCGCCTCTCTATAGCCACTACTTTTTCGCCTCACCTTTCACAAGAGTAGAGGCAAGTTTTTCACAATGCACATACGAAAATAAATAACGAAATAACTCGTGATATCTCGCTACCAAAACCGCCAGGAAAACGATTCTTAATTTGCCCGGGTCACCCATCAATTACCATTCCAACACACTTTTAAAACAGATTTTTAAAAAAATGAAAGGGCCTGAGTTGAATGAAAAATCAAAAATCAAGGTTTTTATATAACTGGACAACGCAGTTGTCAGTATAGTAAAGGTTGGCAGTGAATATATTTAGTAAAATAATTATAGATGCTTCTAAAAGACATATCCATCTCGACATAAAATATAAAAAGTACAACCACAATTACCGACTGGAAATAATGAGTCTCATAAAAACCAGAGTCAACCTCAAACATAATACAGCAAATCTACATATAGCTGAAATACAACGCAGCATCAAAGAAAGAAAGAAGAGAGAAAATAACCGTAGGAAAAGAGAAAACTAGCAAATATTTGTATCTAATATAAACCATCAAAATGGCAGTAAAACGTTATATATATTGTAATTAGCACATAACAACAACAGCAACAGCAACAACCACTCAAACTTCCATATCACAGTAGCTGTTTCAGTTGATATCATTGTACTGAAACAGTAAGAAAACTCCCTTATCGAAAAGTTCTCGTAAACCAGCCACAAAGCCCATCACAACAATAGGAGTAAAAATGAAAAACATACACATATTTAGACCACGGTTTCAACCTCTTTTATCAGACATAAAAAAAGGAATATGAATATCTAAAATTCTCAGAGGTTTCAGTTTGAGATGTTTAGATCCGAAATATACATCCTTAAATACCTTGGGATTGAATCACTGTCAGATACCTAGGAATGAATCAACGTACTCATAAGTTTACATCTAGTCGTAGCGACACTGAATTTCCCAGTATCTGGGATCAATCCTTAGATCCATCTTAAACAATCTAACCAGTGGACAATCACGTGTCACGCTCTTATTGACTCCACATCCCTTCAACCAAGATCTGCAGACGGAAGCGGACTGGACAATTGGAGAATGTGAAACTTATGACAATTATACGATCTCTAACTTTAAGTAGCCATAGGCAGAATCTAAGAGCGTACGGAGATAGACTGGACGGCATTGAAGAATGTGCATTAGATCCAACCCGTCACACTTTCTGTCTGATAAGATCCGTGAATGTGTGTTGGCGAGTAAAGTATAGTCGTCAGCTAGTTTTAAACATAGGATAATTGAGAGGATGAAAGTGTAGGCCTTGTGTTGCTGTCAGCCCCACAACTTGTACATCATGGAAATGTTCATCCTGAGTTGTCCCGGGTCTACTCAACCAAACAAATACATTTTTGGAAGAACCAACAACTGATTCTCTACAAGTTTGTTCAGGATGACTGAAGCCAAAATTTCCTTTAAATTACACGCTGTTTCCATTTAAATAGCAATGACTCTTTAAATTATTTATGTTCCACTGTCTGAAAAATAAAGTAGGTTGGTCACGGTCAGAAAGTCTTTGATCATATGTATGCTCTATCAGGTTGATCTGGGTTTTAAACAACAAAAACAATAACTAGAGAACTTAGCAACTTCCAAAAACTCAAATCTAAAATATTCTACCAGATATCAGCTGAAGCGATTTGGGAAAATGTCCAACGAGTAATGTCGAAATTTATCAATG
This sequence comes from Octopus sinensis, assembly GCF_006345805.1. NCBI lineage: Eukaryota > Metazoa > Mollusca > Cephalopoda > Octopoda > Octopodidae > Octopus > Octopus sinensis. The sequence continues at coordinate 101,535,057 of NC_043002.1, forward strand.
GATGACAAGAGAGAGTAAAATGTTTTGCACTTTTATTGTGAATCTATATTGTTTCACTACTATTTTATTATCTTACTATTTTTAGACAATGTACGGCGGCCAAGCTGGAGATACATCTCCAAGGATCTTCATCGTCTGCATCGACACCTAAACCCGGATTTTTCCCGTCTCTTATCTATGTTGTCTTCATTAATTATGAAATCATAAAGTCATATATTTGCTGTAAAGAAATTAAACCCCAACGCCAGTTTACGTGAGTATCTATAAGCACAGGCATGGAGTTTCTTTGTGTTCCATGGGATTGCTATACATTCCAGCAAACCTTTCAAATCATACCCTACATACTAAAGATGGAAGGATCCATTGGTTTATGTTTTTAATCGCAGTATGTCAAAGAATCTCTTGATTTACCATAGAAAATTATAACCATCGACACCACGCTTCACCAGCTTTGATATAAAATCCAGTGAAACAATATGCATCTTATATGAAAATATTACTTAGTTTTGGAATTGATATATTCGCTTGAAAGGTGGGCATAATGTCTTGCCCTATTTGTTTCGACTGTCTGCGCTCTTAATTCAATTCACAATGAGGTCACTTTCACATTTTATCCTTCTAGGTGACGATGAAGAAGAATAAATCCCTGGCGATGAATTGGTAGAACTATGAGAGGGTCGGCCTTGTAGTATTTGTTTCAGTTCTTCTTGATCAGATACGAAATCTTGAAAGCCTCTCAACACAGACAGATGGGGCGGAGAGAGGAGGCTTGCATGTGAAAATAAATACCAGACTTCTTCAAAAATTATTGTCCAGATTTCGGTATACACTTGCAAAAACATGTTGAGCCTCGATCTATTTTTCTGCCATCCAGCTTGCAATAATCTAAATGAAGATATTTTTGCCATTAATATATCGATGTATACCTCTATTGAATATGAACTCCGTATGTGATTAGAGAGTCCAATGGCTGAGTGATTAGAAGTCGCTGGTCACAACTATGGGTGGTCTCAGGCTGGATCCAACTCCGCAAGAATTTGCGAGATTATGTGCGTTTATCATTGCCCCATCATGGCCACCTGGAGAAATTTGTGAAGGTCGAACTAGAGTGCTTCTATCTAAAACCTGCAGCAGTTTTAATAAATGTTATATGTGGTATAATCTTTCTGTCTCTTTAGAGATGAATCGAGCTGGCAGTGACTGAATCGGCTTTGAACCGCTCTGCCTCAGACCAGTATATCAGCTTAATTTCTTTCTGATTGAGACTAGATATTGTGTTTATAGATTTCATTGGTGTTTCTATTATTATTCAGGCTTTCGTCCTGTAGAACAGGACTGTGTCAATACAATTGACTGGGGTCGATGTAATCGACATAATCCTTTTGTCTGTCCTTGTTTAACCTCTCTGTGTTTAGCCCCTTGTGGGTAGTAAAGAAATAGAAATAGGTATTTCGTCTGTCTACTTTATGAGTTCAAATTCCACCGAGGTCGACTTGGCCTTTCTTCCTTTCGGGCTCGATAAATTAAGTACCAGTTGCGTACTGGGGTCGATCTTATCGACTGGTCTCCTTCCCAAAATTTCGGGCCTTATGCCTAGAGTAGAAAAGAATATTAATTGAGAGAGAGAGAGAGAGAGAGGGGGAATGAGAGAGAAGAGAGAGAGAGAGAAAGAAAGAAAGGGAGCGAAAAGAAATACAAAGAGCCAACATTTGTGTTTCGTGAAAGGGAAGATATGTTTGATATTCATTTCATAAAGTTTTGTCTGAAGGTAGTTGTAGAGTCAAGTAAGTAATTTAAAATAGGAAGAGAATGGGAAAGAAGTGTGAAAGGATGGAATAGAAAGAAGAGAAGGATAGAAAGAGGAGGGATGTATGAGGAGAGCTAGTAAGGGGTAGGGATGTAATGAGGGAGGTAAGTGCAATGGTGAAAAGGAATATAAACAGGATATGGAAAAGAAAACGGTACGGCGGTAGAATGTCGTCAGTGGAGAGAGAGAGAGAGAGAGAGAGAGAGAGAGAGAGAATGAGAGAGAGAGAGAGAAGAGAGAAAGAGGCTGAAAAGATAGAGGAAAATAGGAAGCGATAAATTGTAATATAAAGAGAGCAGAGTAAGAAGATAAAGGAAGACAGAGAGAGAAAGAGAGGGAGAGAGAGAGAGAGAGAGAGAGAGAGAGAAATATATCGAGAAACGGCAGAGAGAATAAGAGATAACAAGGAAAGAGAGAAAAGAGAGAAAGAAAGAAGAAAGAAAGAAAGAAAGAAAGAGCGAAAAGAAATGGAAAGAAGCACCATTAACGTTTGGTTAACTCCAAGAATAAGAAATGTTTGATAAGAATTTCATAAAATAGAGACATGATTTGAAAAGTATTATGGAATCTGACAGAGTAACTTTATCACGTTCACACCTTCGATTTACATATTCTTTTGGCCGTTTCTCCTGACAACATTAAACAATAACAACATTTAAGAAGAGAGATTTCTTTTTATTGTTGTCAGAGTATCACTGCGGGTATCTGAATGTATAAAGTGTGAGTGTATTTAGTGAGAGAGAGAGAGAGAGAGAGAAAAAACAGACGCAGGAATAATTGTAAATAACAGGATACTAAGTTAAAGACAGGGGGTAAAATGAATGTGTATAAATGTAGTTGTACACATACACATACACACACACATATATACACACGCATACACACACTCACACACACACATACTCTTATATAAAAATTTGTTCGTATACAGATCTAAGCATATCTGAACGTATACGTAGGCGCACAAATATATATACATACATATCTTTATAGACACATACGTATGCATACACACATACATTGATATATATATATATGTTTGTATATACAAATATATAAATGAATATGCATATATATATGCATGTATGTATATATATATATATACATACATATATATATATATGCATATACATATATATATATATACCTATATATATAATATATATATATAATATATATATATATATATATATACATACGTATATATGTATGTATATATATATATGTGTGTGTGTGTGTGTGTGTATACATACGTACACAAGCACATTTACAAATTCGGAAATATTAATGTATATAAATATGTGTATAATAAGAAAAAATAATATTTCTCCATATACGTATATGTATGCGCATATATATATATATGCATGTATGTATGCATGTATATATACATATATATATATTATATATATATTATATATATATAATATATATATTATATATATATATATCAACATATATGCATACGCATGTTACTATGTATGCATATAAATACATATACGCATAGGTGGGCATATATAAATATACATGTATACATACACTTATATATACATACGCACATTTGCAATAACGTTAAGAAAACTAACACAAGAACTAATAAACAAACAACTACACAAATAAAAAAAAACAAGACAAACTACGCCAATAAACAAGTGAACAAACAGATCTTAAGAATTACAGAGCTTCAAACAGTTATTTCTGTTATTTTTCGCTAAAGCGAAGTTCACAAGATCATGAACTCCAGTGCAGATTGCACTCACAATAAAGCAATTTCCACCATTGTCTCTGCTCTCACAGACCGAACAGTTCAAACATCTAACTGATAATTCTACGAGTTTTATCAGTTTTATTTGATTTAGTGAATTTCCATTTCTTCAGGCTTCTTAATAATATCTCATCGTTATAATATAGCTGTCTGTTGCTTATAAAAATATTGCGCTAAGTTTCGGAAGTGAATTGTATCCACACATACACACAAACACCAACACACATACACACAGACACATATTCACACACAAACACATAGATACATACATACATACATACATACATATAAATATATATATGTGTATATACATACATACGTATATAAATATATATATATACATATCATCTTTCTTATATATGTGCGTATAATTATGTGTGTGTGTATATATATATATATATACACATATATGCGTGTGTGAGTATGTGTATATATAGGCATATATGCAGGCATACTCACACACACGCACGTACACATACATATGCATATATGTATCTATCTGCCAATCTATCTATTTATCTAACTCTATATACATGCGTACATTCGCACGCAAGGAAACACATCTATACATACACATATATACACACATTTATACATGTATAGTTTATAAATGCATTAAGCAAAAAATAAAGGTAGAATGCAAGAGAAACAAAGTGTTATAAATAAGAAGTTTTCTAAACTCTTTAAGAAACTCATCTTTCTAGTTTAATCCTTAATTATCTGTCCTGGATTAATGTTTGTCGTTATCGGTGGCTAAATTAGATGCGCGCATGACTCTATTTTCAGCCTTATTGTTACAATTTTCGACGTTTCTTCTTGAAATGTTTGTCAATATCTCTTTATTATGATATTGTTGCTGTTATTATATTCCTTCTAAAGTCGGCAAGCTGGAAGAATCGCGAGCACACCGGGACGAAATGCTTCGCGGTATTTCGCCCGTCGCTACATTCTGAGTTCAAATTCGACTTTGCCTTTCATCGTTTCAGAGACGATAAAATAATTACCATTTGAACAGTAGGGACGATGTAATCGACTCATCCTCACCTCCTGCCGCAAACTGCTCTTGTGGCAAAAATTTGAAATAATTATTGTTATTATTATATCCCTTCCGAAGGGGACAAGCTGGTACAATGTTAGCTCTCTGGGCAAAATGTTAAGCGGCATTTCGTCCGTGTTTACGTTCTGAGTTCAAATTCCGCCGAGGTCGAATTTACGCTGTATTCTTTCGGGGTTCATAAAATAAGTACCAATTGCGGACTTAGGTCGACGTTATCAACAAGCTCCATCTCCCCAAATTTCAGGCCATTGGGCCTATAATAGAAATAAATATATTTCTTCTCCCTTTAAGTTCTAGGTACAAATTCCTCCGAAAGGGCTGCGCGTTTCATCCCTTCCACTGAGAAATGAATCACCTATCGCAGTTTACTCCTGGTTCTTTGTTCGCCATTAAACTCTTAGAACACCATCAAAGTCAAATAAAATACTGATAGTCAAAATGAGCAATGACCCAATAGTTCAAATTTCTGTTTCTTTTCTTTGTTTATTCTTTTTTCTTAAGATTTCAACTGTGAGAATAGCAGTGTAATATCAGGCACCGCGATGCAGCAAAAAAAAAAAAAATACTCGTCAAAAATTGTCCTCGGTGTTTGCCTCAAGTTGCAGATCTTACTATCTCGTGCATCGTCTCAATATAACAAGGAATGCTTAATGTGCAGCACTTCAGTTTTGACCCTGTATTATTTACGGCAGTATGGCTAAGAAGCTCGCTTGGCAACCATGAGGTTTCGGGTTCAGAATCCGTGATATATGTCCTGCTATGTACCCGGATAGATCAAGCCCATGTGGATAAATCTAACAGACCGTAACTGCATGGAAGCCAATCGTATATATGTGTGTGTGTGCATTTATGTACGTAAGTGTGTGTTCGTGCGTGTATGTATGCGTTCGTCTCTTCTCTACATCTTGACAACCGATGAGGGTTACTCTTTTACTCTTTTACTTGTTTCAGTCATTGACTGCGGCCAGCTGGAGCACCGCTTTAGTCGAGCAAATCGACCCCGGGACTTATTCTTGTAAGCCCAGTACTTATTCTATCGATCTTTTGCCGAACCGCTAAATGACGAGGACGTAAGCACACCAGCATCGGTTGTAAGCAATGCTAGGGGGACAAACACAGACACACAAGCACACTATATATATACATATATACGACAGGTTCTTTCAGTTTCCGTCTACCAAATCCACTCACAAGGCATGGTCGGCCGGGGCTATAGCAGAGACATTGCCCAAGATGCCACGCAGTGGGACTGAACCGGAAACATGTGGTTGGTAAAAAGCTACTTACCACACAGCCACTCCTGTGGCTGTTTATGTGTCCGTAAAAATATTGATTGAATAACTACCAGACGAAAAACTAAGTCCTGGGGTCAATCTGTTAAAGTAAGACCCTTCAAGGTAGATTTCATTACGCTTATGTTTCAGGAATTTTATTTGCTGTGTAAGGGAACTCATAATTCACAAGGGTTAGAACAGCAAAATCAGTTGTAGAACGTTGAATAATTTCCATATTAGCATTTAAACCTCGTCAGTAGTTTATAATTAGTTCAACTATTACCTCCACAAGACGCAAGCGGGTATCCAGTCTTGCTTTCTGATATTAATACATAGGCTTAACATGTCAGCCTGTCTGTCTGCTTGCATGTATGTATGCATGTAATCATTTATGTACAAATGTATGTATGAATGTATCAATCTATCTTTTTCTGTCTTTTTCTTTCTCTCTCTCATATATATATATATATATATATATATATATATATACGCATGTGCATACATGTAAATACGTATCTATATTTTGATACGTATGTGAAGACGAGTAGGCACGCGCGCACACACAAGTACACACCCAACACACACACATTGAGAAAGAATTATGTATACATACATGTGTGTGTAAGTGTGTGTGTGAGTGTGTGTGTGAGTGTGTGTGTGTGTGTGTGTGAGTGTGTAATCATTTCGCTTTTATTAATGAATGTTCAATTGTATAAAACGTCTCTGACCTGAAGGCTTCGTGTCATTCTCACATTTTTCAATGAGTAGAGATATAGAAAGTAGAAGAGTTGCGTAGACCCTCAATTGTTCTCTCAACTTCCGCTGCATGCTATAATCCGTTTGCCACATGACAGCCGTAGTAATGCGATTTTTCAATGAACTTCGAAATGCACACAACTTCATTGCGCTTCATTATATATATAGTCAGTCTGTTAAAAATGAGTGTATGTGCGTATATATGTGTGAGTGTTTATATATATATATATATAATATATATATATATATATATATATATATATATATATAAGTTCAGCAAAATTCATATTCAGATGAATATGGTACTTAAATCAGAGGCACCAGAATTTTATATGGTATTATCCATATAAATCCATGAGGTGATAACAAAGTTAAAATCTGCAGTCAGCGAGTAGATTTAATACTATCATGTTCTCTTACGAATGAAATCAACCTCTCTGTCTGTATATCTACCCTCTTTATAATGTTGGCAAACGAAATAGGGATAAGAATGTGCATTGTCCGCTTGCTGGAAAATTTCCATAGGTGGCTGAAGATTGCCCGACATTTTAAAACGGATGTAGTACTTACAGTGTTTAATAAAATGAAGTAGCATGAAACGATCGTACCACATTACGTCGGATATACTTGTTGCTTATTTTGATTATATATATATATATATTATATATATATATATATTATATATATATATATATATATATATATATATATAATAATATATATATATATATAGTATGTATGTATGTATAATTATTTATGGTCACTTTAAAAGATCTAAGAGACGACGATACTACCATTTAACTCCAGGTAGACATCACCACCAGCTAATTTATTCAGTACTCTTCTCGTACTCAAACTTTATAGCAGTGGGAGACTACTCCTGCCACCATACCACTGAGACCACTAGACCATTTGCTTTCAATCTGTATGTATTGGCTCTCTTCGGCGGTGGGAACTCGTTCGCCAGGCATGGCAGCAGTTTAACCTCGCTTGCAATTTATAGAATATACAGTGTTGTTCAATCACTGATTTTGTAACTCAGATAACAAACAAAAAAATTCTACATTGCGACAATTAGAAACATAGAAATAGAATCTGAAAGTAGCTATTTTTGTATTCAACTAATGGTGACGTCACTAGCTAACTAAAGAAAAAAAGGAACATAAGAATTCTACGTTATGATTATTAGAAACAAAGGTTTTACCTCACAACAATTAGTTATCTATGTATTAAATGTATTAAACATTTTAGAATGATTAACCTTATTATATAATGTATGAATAACTACTATACTTCAGATTTTAAATTTTTGAATGTCTTTCGTAATTTATAGTAACATTTTATTGTAAACTTTTTGCATTGAACTTAAATGAAAAGTAATTATATAATCAATTTTTTCAAGAATTGCCAGTATTGTTCGAGGGTGCATAACTAATAATGCACCACTTTAAATCATACTTGATGTTCCTATGTATTAAATCACAAATGCATTTACTAAGATTTGTAGAATTACTTTTTCTTCTATACTTCAATGAATAGAAATGATTATGAAATCTAGATTTCTAAATTCTAAGAGACGAATCAATATGATAATACTTACGGTCTCCTGTCATTACCTTACACTGAGAAGCTATGTTCTTCCTTGAACAATCATTTTATAAAGGGCATTCAATCTTGTTCTTACAATTAAATAGGCATTTATTCACTTGTATTTGGTATTCCTAGATAAAAAAATTTTTATTCGTTCTCTCTGAATTAGGCGTTCATTTGGGATTATTGTAATTATAATTAATATTAATGGTAGGTGATAACCTGATATCGGATTCGTAAGTACTTACAGAATCGAGACCTAGTTCAGAAGGATTATCATTAGAGTTAATTTTATGAATGATGAGCTTCCACACATTCTCCGTCTATCAAATTCACTCACAAGCTGTGGTTATATGAGATGACCCACAAGACAGTGAGAAACAGGACTGAATTCGAAACCTCCTCGCTGAAAAAATAGCTTTTAAAACTGATTGCTTTTATACATAAAGTATATTTATTTGTTCATTGATATTTATTGATTTTTATTGATTTTTATTGATATGCATTGACAATTCACAAAAATCTGTATGATTTTTTCTTCACTGAACATTACACTACCAGTGCATGCTGCCATAGAGGAAATGAAATATTTCAAGAAATGCAATTTCGTCCTGCAGTCGAGTATCTTCGTCAGTCAAGGGTACCTTTGCTTGATATTTCGAATTGCTGAAGATTGCACCGCTTTTATAAATACAGTATATGGGTCAGAAATTATATTTCCGTAAACCTTTATTTATAGGTGTGTAATTATATATTTCCATGTCTGATTTCCTGTCTCTATGTATTTATACATACGTATGTATGTATGTATGTATATATGTATGTCATTATTCAGTTTTATTTCAAGATTTCTAGCCATTAGAGAGAAAGGCGGTTTCCAACCTAGATACGAGGAACCTTCATTGGAATTTCAACAACGACAGCACATTTTTGTCAGCAATATAGTTGCGTGTCTAGACATATATACTTAAATTATTAACTTCTGAAACGTTTTACCCATATTTACAGTTCTAGTGATGGTTCGGATCTGGAGTCTTCGAATCAGCTTATGTATGTAACTAATCTATGTATGTATGTATGTATGCACGTATGTATGTATATATGTATGTATGTATGTATGTATGTATGTATGTATGCATGTATGTATGCATGTATGTATGTATCTATCTATCTATCTATCGATCGATCTATCTATCTATCTATCTATATATCCATCCATCTATCCATCTACTTATTGGCCTATCTATTCTGTGGCACATATGAATATACATAGACGTACAGGTATATATACACAGATGGGCAAAAACGATTTATAGAATTGTATATATTCATATTCTTGTTCGACTGTCTGCCTCCTTTTTTTTAATGCATTAAAAAATTTTATTGATACACACACACACACACACATACACACACACACACACACACACACACACACACACACACAAGTATATATATATATATATATACGTTTCATTCATTGAAACTTGTT
>NC_043002.1:101547297-101555508 GCF_006345805.1 Octopus sinensis
TGATTTCAGTATTTGTTATTAAGTGATATCATGAACTGAAATCGTGAAAATGATATTATTACATATTCTAGGGCATTAGAGAATATATAGAATGCTGTGAGAAAGCCTGAAGGTGTAAAACGTCATTTATCATAAACGATGTCATTTATTCTCATCGAAAATACTAGAAATAGCATATTTTCCCCTAAATTCAGTGAGAATTACGAACCTTAAGCATATGAATAAGAAAACGTATCGCGGAGGAAACAAACCGAAAACCTTTTATCAAAACAAAATAATATGAATAAAAAGGAGTAAATTAAAACAAGAAATAAAAACTAAAATCTAAGGAAAAACCGAGAACTTATTATAAAGAAAATATGGGGAACAAGCCCCGTCTTGATGGTCAATATTCTGGGAAACAAAACATAGAGGAAGTGAAGGGAAATGAAAACCGGCTCTGTTCCAAATGTAACTGCATTAAAAAAGAATCCTTTAATTTCATACCAAACTATTAAACTCACTTTAAATCTGTATGCATTTCGTCAGAGATACAATTGCTCAGATATTCTCGGCTGGCGTTTAAGGACTTACGATTGACAGATTGTTACTAAGTTGATGATGGAGTGTGTCAGTAAGGAAGTTGTTGCTGTTCAACGAAAATGTTGAAATAATGTTAGTAAAATTCTCAGATTTCTATGTTATTCAATAGCTCATTCATGATATAATAGCTTCCCTTGTCCTTGTACAGAGTTAATATTTCCTTGTACATAATTATAATATATATATATATATATATATAATATATATATATATATATATATATATATATATATATATATATATATATGTAAATGAAAGAATGGAGTTGAACGACGAATTAACAAAATTCCTTTATTTTATTTTCGACATATGTTTCGAAGGCTGCATAGGAATATGCAGCCTTCGAAACATATGTCGAAAATAAAATAAAGGATTTTGTTAATTCGTCGTTCAACTCCATTCTTTCATTTATTTGTATTAAAAAAAACACACAAATTTCCACACGATAGCACGTGATCTCTGCCCTAGGCATGTAGCTTCAACCGTGTTTTTCTGACGTGAATTTGCTACCCAGTTATAGGTTAACCGAATTATCCATAATAAGATAATTCATTCAACTACTATATATATATATATATATATATAACAATTTAGGAATGGCCTGAACAGGCCATTCGTCCACCAGAAAGAGCAGCCATAACTCCAACCGCCAAGTAGTGTAATTCGGAAATAAGGTGAAAATTTAAAAACATTTACCCTAATTCATCTTTTATACGATGCATCGTTTCGGTGTCTTTAATGATAGACCAGCTTAATTAAATTAAATTAAGCTGGTCTACCATAGGTCACACTTCATCAGTAAAAGAAACCTGGGAGAGACGGATATACACGAGGCTACTGTATCAATGCCTCGGGAATATCTGTCTTAAAATTTTGAAGACCAACGCATTCGCGCCAAACTTATCGGCAGCAAATATAAACTGCCGATTCAATCTCAGAATTAGTCAGAAAATTATCAATTAATCAATTTAGGGTAGCAAAAAATTCAGTAAAAATTTATCGCTACCAGCGGCCTAATGGAAAAGAGAACATAGTCAAAGACTAAATATGTATAAATATAACAATTTAGGAATGGCCTGAACAGGCCATTCGTCCACCAGATATATATATATGTACACATACATACGTTTGATTTAAGGCTGCCATTGGTTTCATGTTAGGAAAACGTATCTTAATACCTTAACAAATTTTGACGCGGATCAGATGGAGGAACAGTGTTCATCTCCATTTTCCCTTCAGTGATATAACGACGGGTGAAGGAGCAACAGAAAGTTTATTACTTTGATGCCCAGAGAAAATGGAACAGGGAGTAAAATACGTTTGCATCAACGGTTGCACACTTTGAGATACGCACATATATCTACAAATCTGTCTATACACACACATACACACACACACGCGCACACACACACACACACACACACAAGCACGCACACACAAAAACACACATACACGTACATGATTATCTCTCCTTCTTGTAAGGGATGCATTATTATCATTTAGTTGCGAAATTGCGATTGACCCGTTTGCCCGATAACTGATGAGAAGTTGGCGACCAACCACGCCTGTTTCTCGGTTGGTTGTGCTTTTATGTTAATAATGATGATGATCATGATAATAATGCCTTAGGAAGGGTCACGTTTCTCCGCTGTGCCGCATCTGTAATAGAGTGGACGCAACCACTGCAAACGCTCTAGACTTGCCCAAAATCACAGCAAGTATTAGTTAAACGCTCAGGTAGAGAAAATGCTACATTGGAAACTGTACGAAAAGTGGGCCCTAGAGAGTGGCAATACGCGGTATGAACACAAACCACAGATAGTGGCACAGTCGGAGATTAGCAAATTCCTCTGGGATTACCCAATCCAAACAGATCAGGTGCTAGAACATAAACTAGACCTAGAGGTGGTGGACAAAGTGCACCACATACGATATATAGTTGATATTTCATGCCTCTTTGACCCACGAATAATCAAAAAGGAAGGCAAAAAGATAGATAAATACAACCCTCTTAAGTACGAAATAGCCCGGAAATGGAAATGAGCTTCTTATATATGTGTCACGTTGATGGCATGCGTTGCTATCACACTCAATAATAATGGACGTCAATGGATTTTTTTGAAATTACTGAACAGAAATTATGTGAACAAGCGAGAGTGAAACGAAAGAATGGATGGTTAACAGAAATGGAGCTAGAAGCTATTAAAAGAAGGACATCGGATGATGCTGAGGATACGAGAAACGAAAGTGGTTTTGTGGAAGAGATGCTCAGTTGTTCACAAGAATATACTACCGTGAATTGTGAAAGAATTGAGATCAGTGACTTCTCAAACAATGAAGATCGATTAATAATAGACAGGATTTTGGATCTATTAAATATAGAAGGGACGGAATTTATGGGGAACATTAAGAAGGTTAACCAATCAAGAGACGAGTAAAGCCTATAATATACTGAGACACATTCAATAAAAAAACATTGCACAAATGTATAATCATATCAAGGCTCCTAGCAGGACTGAGAATACTTGTAGACTAATAGGTAAAAATTTTCCCACAGATAAATTATAATATATCTGTAAAGGAATTTGACAAATTCAGTAAATATAAAGACCTGGAATTTGAGATACAAATGATGTGGCAACCTAAAGCGAGAACTGTTCCTGTTGTTGTTGGTGTCCTAGGTATGATAAAAAAGAGATGTAAGCAACATCTAGATAAATCCCAGGAGACTCATGTCTCAGAGAAATCCAAAAGATTGCTCAGAAGTACTGCTCTCGTCCTTAGAAAAAACTGTCAATATAGATGTCTATGTTGCATCACATGAAGATATTTCGCTACTGCCCTTGCCATTTACCTCTCCAAACTTTCAGTGATTCTGTAACATCTCTTATCATTCACTCGCCCAAGGAGGCTGGATGTGGCTTGGCAAGTGATTATAAGAAACGTGCAGATTAACAGTAAGTTATAATAATAATAATAATAATAATAATAATAATAATAATAATAATAATAATATAGCCCAGAAGGAATATAAGAAACGCCACGATAATATAGCTAGGCTTGTCTATTGGACACTTTGCAACAAGTATAGCCTTGACAGAGCAAAAAATTGGTACGACCACAAACCTGAAATCATTGTCGAAAATAGAAATGCAAAGGTGCTATTTGATTTTATGATTCAGTGCGACCATGAGGTTGAAAATAGGAAGCCGGACATGGTCTTAATTGAGAAAGAAACAAACTATGCTGGATAGTAGACATAGCATGCCCAGCTGACAACAAGGGATGCGATAAGGAAGAAAGAAAAGTTGAGAGATATGACAGGTTAGCTTGGGAAGTTAAGAAGTTGTGGTCGATGAAAAATGTAGCTGTAGTACCAATAATTGTCGGAGACCCGGAGACATTGAGCAAAAATCTCGAGAAGTACGTGGAACAAAGAGGGGCTGCAATAAGGGTGGAGCACTGTTTGCAACCGCTCGAATACTCCGGAAGGTGCTCAAAAATTAAGAGGTGTTACCTTAGTTCACTTGTAGTGAACAGCTGACACTGTAGTACATTTCCATCGTTAGAAGATGTGCAAAGGGAATAATAATAATAATAATAATAATAATAATAATAATAATAATAATAATAATAATAATAATAATAATAATAATAATAATAATAATAATAAATACATAAATAAATAAATAGATAAATAAATAAATAATAAATGCTTTGATGGCTTCTGATCTTAACTGATTGGAAGTGTTATTATATACGTTGTTTTGTCTTGATATAAAAAAATGGGCTACAGCAAATATTCTGCTCAATACCACAGATTTGCTTGTCAGTTATTTGACCTTAACCAGTTGAGCATGTCCCTTGGTGGCTGACGATATGTGCATCATTGCCATGTGTTGAAAGGAATTATTTGGCGTTTGGATAATTCACCATTGGAAACATGGGTGTTTCGTTCAACATCCATAAACAAGCCTTAATCAATGGAACACATAAAAGAACCGATAGGTAAATCCTCAAAGAACCAGGAAATCTGGGCTCAATGTCGCGGTAGATGTTGAAGAGTAGTGTACAAGATAATATAACTGAATAAATAAATATTCCATTAGAAGCTGAGGACGCAAGTAAGAATACAATAGAGTGCCAGAAGTGAAGTTGATTAAAATATCCATTAGGACAATGAAGAGCACTCACCATGGGCAATATCATTTTTGGTTTTACGTCTACGTAGAATTTATTAAGAAATCACATTTCTCATGAGTCTTTGCACGCCATTATCATTTCTTAGATACTTATCAACGTCGGTACTACACATTAAACCATTACTATTTAAAAAGAACATTAAGGTAGTTTATTGTTGTTCTTTTGCAACTTGTTAGTCCTGAATGAGAAGCTATGATCGAAAACAGAGTCTATAATATTAAGCAACTTGTTTTTTCAGGCAACTGTCATCCAAAATTCTTTATGCAAAATGTTGTTTCTCTTTTCAGAGATGTGAGTGTTAAGGGGCAGCTCAGACAACGATTTTTATAATAGTAGTCTAATATGTAGAAGTTTCCTTATTATCTCCATGTCTATCATGGCAGTTTTCTAAGTCTAAGTTTAGCTGGAGTTATATTTAATGCAGTTAGAACGGTCAGGTGAATTAGAAATAATTTATTCTGTGACGAATAAAACCATAGGCGCAGGAGTGGCTGTGTGGTAAGTAGCTTGCTAACCAACCACATGGTTCCGGGTTCAATCCCACTGCGGGGCATCTTGGGCATGTGTCTTCTGCTATAGCCCCGGGCCGACCAATGCCTTGTGAGTGGATTTGGTAGACGGAAATTGAAAGAAGCCTGTCGAATATATGTATATATATATATATGTGTGTGCTTGTGTGTCTGTGTTTGTCTCCCTAGCATTGCTTGACAACCGATGCTGGTGTGTTTACGTCCCCGTCACTTAGCGGTTCGGCAAAAGGGACCGATAGAATAAGTACTGGGCTTACAAAGAATAAGTCCCGGGGTCGATTTGCTCGACTAAAGGCGGTGCTCCAGCATGGCCGCAGTCAAATGACTGAAACAAGTAAAAATAGTAAAACAGTAAGAGTATGCTAGACAACAAATAGCATTGTGTCAATTATGCCGACAACTGCGACAACTGCAGACAAATTGCGGTCTTATTAAAATACATCAGTGGAGCAGAGCCTTGTTCAGTCCTTGCTGAAGAAGGAAATTGCTCTATTGTTGTACGCGAATAGTAGTGAATAACAACATATTTTATAATATAATTTATAAAGGAAGAATGCTCAAAGACGCCATCGAAGTACAAAAAGCAAAAAGAGCGCTAAAGTGCAATCTTAACGTATTTGATCGAGTGAGGTTTTGGTTTTGCGTGAGGTTTTGTTAATGGTGGTACTCGCTTAATGTGGAATCTTTTCTGTTCAAGCTGCAAATGAAAATCATAAGTGACCGTTTCTCTTATCGGTGTTGTTTAGCCCTGGGTGGCAATGATGGAAAACAGTTATGATCAAAATTTTTAAAACACGGAGATTTTATCTAATTTTTATAAACATAATGTATCTGTTGATAGGTTACCCGATTTGTCCTCCATTTTTTCAGAGAGTATGCTGATTTCAAAGCGATTTGACTGGTATTTCTAGCCTATTGATCGATCGTAGTCATCCTGCTCCTCATCCTTCCCCTCTCCTCCTCATCAGACCTGTCGCCGGGGCCAAAATCACCGTCGTCAACATCGTCATCATCGCCGGTACCGCCGTCGCCATTGCTTTAGTCGTCCTCCTCCTTTTCCCTCTCCCCAGCCTCCTTTCTCCTCCTTCATTCCCTGCTCCTTCTCCACCTCTTCCATCTCTTCCACCACCTCCTCCTTTTCCCCATCGTCACCACCGTCACCGTCATGATGAATCTTCGTCGTTGCCGTCATCAATCATCACTGCCACCACCACTACCGCCGCCACCACCACCACCGCCGCCACCACCACTACCACCCACCACCACCGCCACCATCGTCGTCGTCGTCATCACCACCATCATCGACACCATCGACACCATCGCCACCACCCGCGGAAATCGCCATCATCAATGGCCATGAATTCGTCTGCTCACTTTCAAGTGTGTTATTTTCACTTTAATTAATTAATTACAAACTGTCCGAATCTCTATAAATTAGTCTATTTTTATGCTAATGATGTTCCAATAGTCATTATTATGCAATCATTAGCCATTCATGGTTCATATAAAAATTCACACACACACACATACACGTTCGCAGAAAAGAGCGTCGCGCGCGTGTGTGTGTGTGTGTGTGTATGTGTGTGTGTGCATTGATACAATGTACTATGTATGCGTGTGTGTGTGCGTGTGTGTTTGCGTGTGTATCTATGTGAATCACTCCTAGACTACCTTGTTTTCTCTACATGTAAGTCTTGGCTGATGTTAGCAAGTTACACAAATGAACCCTATACACACACACACACACCCCACACACACACACATATATATGCATATACAAAGATTCTAATTACACCCACACACAGAATACTTATGACATATATATATATATATATATATATATATATATATATATTATATAGATATACGTTTATTTTGTGTATATATATATTTATATACACGCGTGTGTGTATAGATATAACCCGTATATTTATACATAGATATACATACATACATTTATAATATATATATATATATATATATGTACATAAACTCATACATAAATTATTCATATATGCATACATATATACAAATATATAGTTTATATATATATATATATATATATATATATATAAGTATGTGTGTGTTTGCATATATGTATATATGAATGAATGTAGAGCAGCATAGATACGCCGCCCAACCCACCTCGCATCCGTGTTTGTATATATATATGATCTCGTTGCTGGGCGTTAATTAGTTTCACGTTGGTCTCTTTCGCAATATTCCGTCTGTATTGCATTGTGCGTGTGATATTTGAGTGCTTGCGTGTCTGTGTGTTTAATGTGTATGTGAAATTTGTACGTGTATATGTGTACATGTCTATTCGTGAGTCCGTGTATTTTTATTGTATAAGTGTGTAATGCGTGCCTGTGTATATGTTTATTTGCGCGCGCGTGTGTATGTGTGTGTATGGGTGTACGCGTGTATATGTAGGTGTATGGGAAGTGTATATTATATGTATATATATATATATATATATATATATATAATATATATATATATATATATATATAGTATATATATGTGTATATATATATGTATATATATGTGTATATATATATATGTATATATATATATATATATATATATATATATATATATATATATATACACACACATATATATATACATATATAATATACATGTGTGTATATATATATATATATTTATATATGCATGTATGTATGCGCATATGTTTGTAGAAAGAGAGAGAGAGAGAGAGTGAGAGATGGAAGAGTTGGGGTTTGTGATCATATATGGGTAGGGGAAAGGGGTTAAATTAATAATTAAAATAATTATTTTTACGTTTCAAGTTGCTGCTCCGTCTTGTCTTGTACGGAGTGAGTGAGGTAAAACAATGGAAGCCGCCTTATCTCGGCTAAAGTAGGCTCGCCAG
>NC_043002.1:101560608-101565608 GCF_006345805.1 Octopus sinensis
TGGTTAGCAAGCTACTTACCACACAGCCACTCACAGAATTTAAAGAAAGTTTATAAACAAACACAACACTATCCCTCACCATTCAGTATAAATCGATTAGTGATCATCAGGAGGGATTTTAAGCATAAGAAATCTAAAATGTATGATGGCATTAGATCGGCTATTTGAGGTCAAGTTATACTAATTAAAATATATATCTTCTGCTTCAGTCATTGGACTGTGTCCATGCTGGGGCACCAACCTTAAGTGTTTATTCGAGCAAATCGACCGCAGCACTTTTCCTTCTCTTGTTGCTGAGCCATTAAGTTACGGAACGTAAACAAACCAACACACACACACACATCTATATACGCGACGGGTTTCTTTTAATTTCCGCCTACTAATTCGTTACACAAGTCTTTAGACAGCTGTGGACCATAGAATATACTTGTCCAAGGAAACACGTAGTTGGACGGAATGTAAGACCTTGCTCTTTACCAGAGAGCCATGCCTGAAAATACAATGTGTATGTATAAACATACACACGCGCATACACATACATGCATATATATTATGAATACAAAAAGACACTACGACGATATATTACTATATTAAGATATATTAAACGCATTATTGTGAAAGTGGCTCGCTAGCAATTAAAAAACCAAAACGGAAATAATAAAGTAAGGGTGCAAAATAGCACCAACGATTGCTAAAAATAACAGTCAAAAACTTAACACTGAAAGCCACAAAAAATCCTATCTTCATTATATTTACGGGACGCGGGAACAGCATTTCTAAAGTCCGTTATGAAATTGAACCTAGGATCACTCTAAGGTTCGTATTTAGAATCATAAATGCTAGGTACTAAACTAGCTCAGAATATATTTCATTCATTGGCCTTAAGGGAAATAAGTATGAATAAATTTCACTGATAATTTACAAATATAAAATACACAGAATTTACTTGTAAGCAGCAGTAAACAATATGGTAGATTACTTCCACCCATGGTGAAATCAGAATTTTTTACTGTACAGCACAATCTTATATCTAAACGTCGATAACTTCCTCCTAGGTATATAAATAGTATTCGATATGGGAAGTGTTACAGTCGAAGGATTTAAGTCCCAAGCGAGTCGACTCACTTACGAAATAGGTAACTAATGGTAAAAATTAGAATGTCCAGGATAGATATTATTAAAAATAATATCAAGGACAGTTCGAGAATATAAGGCAAATTACTTAATGCATTAATATTGTCCATAAAATCTCCAATCTACGTGATATTTACATATTCAAATATTTTTTTGTCAGGCAATATTTGAATATTTTTTTCTGTGATAGTACGCAATAATTCAGGGCTAATTCTTGGTTATTGTTTAACAATTAGTATTTTGACATGAATTGCAATTGTTACTTCCGATTAATAAGGATTTATCCCGGCTGCAATTTCCTATTTCATATCAAATTTAGTATCTCTGTCATTCAGTGACCTAACAAACACACTTAAGCTCGTATTCTCTATTTCCTTTCTATTTTGAAGGAAGCTAGGTGATTACCTAACCTCACCTTCAAGTGGGGGTAGTTGAGCATTCCCCTATATAATAGTATGAAATCCCACCTAAATAACCTTACATCTACAAACTATATTCTTCCTCAAACACTGTGTTGAGAGAACACATTATCTTGCTTCAGCTACAAGGAGGTTTAGTGATATTAGCTCTGATCTCCATTAATGGGTTTCTCCTCCATATCTCTTCCTCATGATCTTCTTGCATTTTCATGTAGGCTACACTCCTGAATTCGCAATTTTACTTGTCTAAAATTAATTATTGTTGATTGCTTTGTGTTTAGTATTGTATCGGCTGACATCCTTTCCCTGCTGACCTCCAGAAGTCTATATATTCCACTGACGTCAAGTACGGTATCTTTCGAAGTCCCTCCAGATTCACTATTTATCATTTACGCTCGTTGTTCTTGTTTGTTATCATTAAGATTTTTATTTTTTTAGTCCGATTTACAAGATTTGTATTATGGAGTGCAGATATTCTCCTAATATTATACACCGCGATAATTTGGGCAAAGTTTTTGTTTGTGGAAAATGCAAATGGAATCGGGAACCGATTGAAGATCCTATAGTATTTATTCGATTTCTTAGAAAGCTCCTAAAAATTTTGTGGGAATGATAGAGTCTATTTGCCAACCGAAAACCGTACGACAGCATAAACCTCGATTTATCTATTCTTCCATGGGAGTCATTAATTGGTTTATTTTAAAGAAAATTCTCTGATTTTTAGGTGTGGCTACCCATTATTTTTCGATGGCACCTGTGTATATCAGTGTCGCTCGATATATTCTTTCCATGAAGAAGGGTTGCTCATATTCTGGTGCATGTCTTAGTATGTCTTAGATTACCAGTTTGGCTAAGGAGTTCACTTGCATTTTCGTTATCGTGCTTGCCTATATTAAGGCGGCGAGCTGGCAGAGACGTTAGCACGCCGGGCGAAATGCTGAGCGGTATTTCGTCTGCCGTTACGTTGTGAGTTCAAATTCCGCCGAAGTCGACTTTGCCTTTCTTCCATTCGGGGTCGATAAATAAATTACCAGTTTCACACTGGGGTCGATGTAATCGACTTAATCCCTTTGTCTGTCATTGTTTGTCCCTTCTATGTTTAGCCCCTTGTGGGCAATAAAAGAAATATATCGTGCTTGCCTATATCAGTATTGTCTATGTTGTTATCACGACCCATTACGCGATATTTACATTATAGAAGTTCCGAACGCTGCGAGCGGAGTTCAAATTTCCATTATGAACGGTTGCCCCCCCCCCATTATTTACACTAGTTTTGTTATCATTAACAGCTATGTTCAGGACCCTATTTCTATTCCTCCATTAGGTTCCAATGAATATATATTTACCTATACCTATATCCTGCTTCTGCTAACGCATTATTATATTTTTCATTCTTCCTAAACATGTCCTTATTCGCGGATTACACTTCAGTTCCCTTCGAACTTTATTAGTGTGAACACGTTAAATAAAATTGAATGTTTATAACGGAAATGACATCTCGATGCAGACAAACAGGATGGAAATAAAAACAACATTACGTGATATCCATGCAGTAGAAGAAACACATGTCGAACAGAAATTTTAATTTAATATGTTGTATAAATGACTGGAATAATAAAAACTGTGGACACATAACCATTCTAATTCGTTTGCTTCGTGTAAGTACATTAGAATCTTCAATCGGCATACGGTTCGATTTGTATTTTCCCGTAGCAAAAACTTAGCCCAAATTATCGAGGTACATCTATACTCTACTATTTCTCTCTCTCTCTCTCTCTCTCTCTCTCTCTCTCTCTCTCTCTCCACACACACACGCAAGCACACACACACACACACACACACACACAAAATACATCAAGTACAGGATATTACCAAGGAGTGGAAGATACATAAACACAGGAGAGATAAGTACAGGACAAAATACCATTAAAAAAATATTTCTTTACTGCCCACAAGGGGCTAAACATAGAGGGGACAAACAAGGACAGACAAACGGATTAAGTCGATTACATCGACCCCAGTGCGAAACTGGTACTTTATTTATCGACCCCGAAAGGATGATGCCACAAAAATATATAATAAGAACAGGATATCCACCAACGAGTGAAAAATAGGGAAGCATATAAGGGACAAAATACCAAAAGAAGTCTAACCACTTCTCAGTTGTCTACTTTCGTCGTTGAAAGCAGAACACACGTGTAGTTGATCTCCGGGAACAGATCTCCATTGATGCTGACTGCGGAGCCCAGGTAGATGAAGGAGCTGACAAACTCCATTAGGTCGAGGCCAATACCTATCCGTCGCATGTGCTGGTACGGATATATTCTAGTCTCCTACTATATCGTCCTACAAGGGCTTTACTTTCATTCGACGCAGCTGTGAGCTGGAAGAGATCCCGTGCAAGGCTTCACACCAGATGTTTGGACATGATTGAAGAACAGCTCCAGAAGTTTGATGTCACCTTGGAGGATGTAGATGGCCTGACACGGGAGCGCCAGCGATGGAGAGCACTGGTGGACATGGACATCTCTACGCATGATGACGCTCCTGGCACCACTAATTTGGAATGACCCCGCTCTGTCAAGATAGAGCATGATGAAGCACGATTTATTCGCGATCAGAGGCGTTCGTAAACCGAGGTACTACTGTAATAAAGGAATATGAGAAAGGACAGGAGGTAAATTACGATCTATTCGTTAACAGACTTCTTCGAAAACGAAGTTCTACTCTCTCTCTCTCTCTCTCTCTCTCTCTATATATATATATATATATATATATATATTATATATATATAATATATATATATATATTAATATATATATATATATATTGTATATTATATATATATAAATTCATACTACATATACACATATACGTACACGCACACGTCCAGACCACCAGCCCACTTTCACACGCACACTACATACTCTCTTATACACACACGCACCTTTGTGTTGGGGGTCATCTTTACTTTGTTATCTCCCCTACTTCTTCGCACTCTTGTGTGACTCTTCTGTCCGGCAGTCAGTCGCCATGATAAATCGTTATCCACTACACACAATTTTTATCTCCTTGTTTCTCTCCTTGTTTTTTTTCTGTGTCCCATACTGTAGAAGAGCGTAGACTCGAAACGTAAAAGACTTTTTCAATTCCTGAACGTTATACTAATACATCTGTTTGTTTTGTACACCACCTGCCTTCATCTTTTGTTTTTTCGTAAACTCTCCCTATGTATATATAATATATATATATATATATATATATATATATAATATATATATATATATATATATATATATCGTCAGTTGTTTCCTAAATACGAAAAAGAAGCACGCACTAAAGCATAGATCAATTCTATATTCATATGCAGTTAAGAATATGTGTCCAGTCATAGAGCGACCAATAGTTTTGCATCCATGAGGCTATTAGTCCTATGGATGACTCGTC
>NC_043002.1:101570608-101585608 GCF_006345805.1 Octopus sinensis
AAGTTCTTTTTTTCTTGTGAAGAATTGCCTATTTTTATTTTGAAGATTTGTACATGTATGTAAATGCACTGATAGGGTCCAATAAGTTTTCACGAATCAAAACACCTGGCACATACTGGTTTCTTATTATTTATGTACACACACACACACACGTACACACCACACACACATATAATATAGATATATATATATAATAATATATATATAATATATATATATATATATATATATATAGAGAGAGAGAGAGAAAACCAACTTCAGTAAGAATTTGATGTGCTGGAAATAATACTTATTGCCAACTTAGTTTCAAAGGAACCATCTCTAGGGGAAGGGTATCATCCATTGAATCGAGCACAGACTACGCTACGCTTTTCACTGTTGTAGGTAGAGAAACAGACTAAATACCTGATCAGAATAACTGCACCATAATGAACTTCGCTAAAAGCATTCAAAAGAAAAGTAGGTGCTGTCTTATGTCTGTTGATGTTCAGGTAAAATCCCCTGGGCGGACCTCAGTAAGTTTCTGTTTACCATTCCATTTACAAGGCTTCGGTTGGACTCAATTCTATAGAAGAATATCACTTCCCCTAATTCCGGGCAATGGCATTAAGCTCAGTTTGACACCGTTGCATGGGTAACTTCTCAATCACATGGCCATGTCAGGTGCGTTCAAATCGATTTTGAGTCAACTTTGAAATTCTTGGTTCCTGGGTCCCTGAAATACATACCAGTAATACCGTAAATGTTTATTGTACCAAATAAGTTCTGCTACTTGAGAACAGTGGCCTAATGCCAATCTCTGATGAAATCATTATATTGGCAAGAAACCAGCAAAAATAAAGAATAGTCTGACATAGTTAATAATATTTCAAAAGCTCGCATAAAAGCAAAAAATTACAAGTTCCACACCGATACTAACCACACAGGTAGAGGATCAATATAAGGACAATGAACATCCGTCTCCTAATTTCCTGGACACAAATGCATCATTGATCGTTGATCTATTTAACTGGATATATCTTTACTATTTCGATTGCTATTTTCCAGTTCAATAATTCACAAATTTAACTTACGCATGTTTACACACACACACTCACACACACACACACACACACACACACACACACACACACACACACACACACACACACACACACACACACATATATATATATATATATATATATATATATATCTACATATGTATAAATGAGAGAAGGAGGCGCATTACTCATCAGATCTGATATTCTCTAATTATTCAGGAGAGTCGTAGAATTTAGCAAGGACTTGGAACAGCAGCGTAAGATTGTCTTTTTGCGTGGTATGGAGAGGCTAGATCAAAGATTATCTGGCAGAAGACTTCTCCTCGGCTTCCTATTACAGGAATATATCAGTGTGGTCTATATATCTTTATACATATATGTATATATGTGTGCATGCGCGTGTGTTTGTGTATGTTTGTGCATGTGTGTGTGGACGTGAACGCACTGAAATAAGTATACGTATATGCGTATACTTACATATATATGTATATATATATATATATTTACACCTTGAGAGTAAGACATTATTTGCTATTCACATAAAACTATTGCTCATGAGCGTGCGCCATCTTATTTTTCTTTCACTTTCTCTTTGTATATACACGTGCATACATACACACGCTTGCACACGCATAGACATATATACATGAAAAATACGCAGACGCACACACGCAAGCATACGTGCACACACACATATATATATATTATATCCATGAAAATATATTCATGTATTTATACATACACACACACACACATACATATATATGCACACACATATATTTACCTTATAATATACATAAATGGATCTATAGATATTTATACCTACACTTCTATACATATATAAATACGCTTATGCGTATGTACACGCATCCACACACTTTCACACACATACACAGATACATGCATAGAACCAAGCACGCGCACAAACACACATAACCGCATACACAACACACACACCACAATGAACAACAGCAATGGAGAGCTGAAGGTGCTGGATGTCATGTACAACAGAATTCAATTAATACTTACCATAATCTTGTATAAAATAATGATTAAAATGTTTCATTTTGTTTCCTGAACTTCTGTGATTATTCTTGTTGTTGTTGCACTCGATCGTTGTACTTTTTTTTATTATTATATACCTTCTGTATTTTTTTTATCATTTTGTTTAATAACTTATTTGTTTCTTTCTTGCTGTTTTTTAATCATTTGTTTCGTGGTTGTAACAATATTTGAGAAAAAAACTGGCGACAGAGGGAGAAAGCTAAAACACGAGTGGAGATATGAGGAAAACAGGAGAGGAACAAAGAAGAAGTAGGAGGAGAATACAAAGAAGAAGAAGGAGTAGAAAAAAGAAGAAAAAGAAAAGGATAAGCAGGAAAATAAAAAGAAAGGGACGGGGAGGAGGAGAAGGAGGTGGAAGAAGAAACGCAGGAGTCTAGAATATACGAGGAGAAATGATGATGATTAAATCAGTCGGTAAATAAATGGAGATAGATAAGAGAACATTATTTGTGATGATCGAAGCTGCACATCAAAGATTCTTCCATTCTATCAGCGTCAAAGATTCGTTAGAAACAAAATGGTTTATGATTTCTCTTAAGATTTTCAAATTTTCGCTTCCAATTCTACCAAAGCTTAAACTTACCTTTCAAGCCAAAATGGACGACATATCTAACAATCAATGGAGTAATGGGGACGACCCTATTGACTTAGCCTCCACCCTCTCAAAATTGTTGATCTCTGTTACAAGGCCTGACATTTGTGGGGAGGGGCTACTCGATTGCATCGAACTCCAGAGCTCAACAAGTATGTATTCCATAGAGTCCGAAATGTCGAAGCGTAATGTTGACTTCGGTGGAATTTGAACTTTAAAGACGGACGAAGCGCCGCTAAGCATTCTGTCCGGCATACAAATGCTTCTGTCCGTTCGCCACCTTAAAAGTTTCAAATTTTGATAAGGGGCAGCAGTTTTAGAGGGGAGGGGAAATGGATTTATTGGCTGCAGTACTTGATAGACAGTGGGGTCGATGTAAGCGCCTTCTTCCTCCTTTCGTCCTCTCCACCAGGACAGGGTGAACGGCAAAGTCGACCTCGGCAGAATTTGAACTCACAACGCAAGGACGGACGAAATGCCGCTATGCATTTTGTCTAGCGTGGGAATGCTTCTGCCACCTCACCCTCCACCCCTGATAATAATGATGATGATGAAGATAATAATAATAATAATAATAATAATAATAATAAGAAGAAGAAAAGAAGAAGAAGAAGAAGAAGAAGAAGAAGAAGAAGAAGAAGAAGTAGAGGAAGAAGAAGAAAAAGAGGAAGAAGATAAAGAAGAAGAAAAAGAAAAAGAAGAAAAGAAAAAGTAAAAAGAAAATAAGAAATAATAATAATAATAATAATAATAGAAGAAGAAGAAGAAGAAGAAGAAGAAGAAGAAGAAGAAGAAGAACCCGCAAAATATTTTAATCTGTAAACAGTATCAAAATAACTTTTAAATATACAAAATAACAAACACCTTTCCCTGTCATCTTAACATCACACGATCATCTAGAATCAAATTATTTCCAGAACAAAACATCTAATTTTCTTATGTTTTCACAAATATTCTCTAGAACACTACTTTGTGCAAAACCAAAATATGGCACCCTGGTCATAACACCGACTTGAACGGCTAACGTAGTAATAACAAAAATATATATTTTACTCCAAGGCGGCGAGCTGGCAGAACCGTTAGCACGCCGGGCGAAATGCGTAGCCGTATTTCGTCTGCCGTTACGTTCTGAGTTCAAATTCCGCCGAGGTCGACTTTGCCTTTCATCCTTTCGGGGTCGATAAATTAAGTACCAGTTACGCACTTGGGTCGATGTAATCGACTTAATCCGTTTGTCTGTCCTTGTTTATCCCCTCTGTGTTTAGCCCCTTGTGGGTAGTAAATAAATATATATATTTTACTCCAGCTTCAAAAGTTTCATCCTTCCCTCATATTTCTGTTCCTTTTGTTTTTATTACCCCTATGAAAACAGCTGGCACACTGGTTTTCATTTCCTCAATATTATCATTTTAAATTATTGAGTGAGAGAACAGTGCAAGCTATCAAAGTGACACCGAGGTAAAATATACGAAATCCGGTATACCTATCATGACTACCAGTCTGACGAGTGTGCACCAGGCACATGCATCACTACCATATGTGCGCGACATGGTGACC
Source organism: Octopus sinensis (assembly GCF_006345805.1). NCBI lineage: Eukaryota > Metazoa > Mollusca > Cephalopoda > Octopoda > Octopodidae > Octopus > Octopus sinensis. The sequence goes on from NC_043002.1 coordinate 101,574,866, forward strand.
TTATATCAAGATTAACAGCACACGATCTTGCAGGTGGAGCCCAGTTAGAATTTTCTGCAAGACTAGTAGCCCATGCCGCTCAAGAGGTCAATGAATAAGGGTTATTTAAGGATGTTGAACAAAACATCGATTTTCCAAATGGGAATTATCCAAACCCCAAGACATTTCGCTATTTCCTCTCCTCAAGATTTCAGTCATGCTGCAACATTTCTTATCCTTCACTCGCCCCAGAGCAGAGTGAGTCTCGGCAAATGACATGCAGATTAAAAGTAAATAATAATAATAATAATAATAGTAAAAAAATAATAATAATGATAATAATAATAATAATAATAATAAAAATAAAAATAATAATAATAGTAATGATGATAATGATAATAATAATAATAATAATAATAATAATAATAATAATAATAATAATGATGATATAATAATAATAATAATAATAATAATAATAATAATAATAATAATAATAATAATATAATAATAATAATAATGATGATAATAATAATAAAAATAATAATAATAATAATAATAATGATGATATAATAATAAAAATATTAATAATAATAATAATAATAATAATAATAATAATAATAATAATGATAATAATAATAATGATAATAATAATAATAATAAATATGGCTGTAAAGATCAACTAATGATCAATAAGGCGTTTGATACAAAAAAGGCGTTTGATAGCATCCCCCACACATGGATCCTCGAAACACTATAAAAAGGCGTTTGATAGCATCCCCCACACATGGATCCTCGAAACACTAGCCACTAACAAAGTAGCACCAAGAATTATAAAATACATAGGACACTCTATGAATAAATGGCAAACAGTGCTACAGCACAAAACAAAAGAGGGACTCATGAAAACCAAAGCCATCCCCATTAGAAGGGGAATAATCCAGGGAGACACGCTCTCTTCACTCCTTTTCTGCTTGGCACTGTCACCTCTATCTGATATGCTAAATAGAACTGGATGCGGATATAAATGTTACGGCAAAACGATCAGCCACCTTTTATATATGGATGACCTAAAACTGTACGCTGCAAATGACAAACAGCTGGAAACACTATTAAAGACAGTTCATGGATTTACCAAAGAAATAGATATGAAATATGGATTAGAAAAATGCGCCAAAGTAACCCTGCAAAGAGGAAAACTAGTTAAGAGTAGCAACATCACACTAGATAAAACCAATGAAATAAAAGAATTAGACCAAAGCCAAACTTACAAATACTTAGGAATCCATAAAATAGATAAGACACAACACACACAAATGAAAGAGAAAATAAAAAAAGAATATTATAGACGAGTTAGATCAATACTAAAAACAGAGCTCAATGCTAAAAACAAGATAATAGGTATTAACACTTTAGCTGTCCCAGTTATAAGTTACAGTTACAATATCCTTAACTGGACACTAAATGAACTGACCAAAATAGATAGGAAAATAAGAAAAATAATGACAGGATCTAGGATGCATCACCCTAAAATCTGACATAGAAAGACTATATATACAACGTATAGAAGGTGGTAGAGGCCTTATACAGCTGGAAAACTATTATAAAATAACCACCATAGGACTGCAAAAATATCTACTTCAGAAGGGAGGAAAACTGATACAAATAGCGGCAAAACACGAGCAAAACAAAACACTGTTCTCAGTATTTAAGGAAGCTGACAAATACAAACAAGAAATCATACCACCCAACAAATATGAAGAAGAAGAAGAGAAGAAGAAGAAGAAGAAGAAGAAGAAGAAAGAAGAAGAAGAAGAAGAAGAAGAAGAAGAAGAAGAAGAAGAAGAAGTAGAAGAAGAAGATGAAGAAACAACAAAAGCTATAAAACAAATGGAATCCAAACTAAAACTAGAACAGCAAAGAACCATGATAAAACAATGGCAAGAAAAGCCCCTTCATGGTAAATACTGGATTAAACTAAATGCAAAAGAAATAGACAAAGAAAAATCCCAGCAATGGTTGAGAAGCTCAGGACTCAAAGCAGAGACAGAGGGATTTTTAATTGCCGCACAAGACCAAAGCCTCCCCACCAGAAATTACCAAAAACATGTAATGAAAAGAAATATAACAAGTAACTGCAGAATATGTGGAGATTGTCAAGAAACAATAAATCATATTATCTCTGGCTGCTCAGTCCAGGCTAAGGAGGAATATATTCACAGACATGATAAAGTTGGGACCTACATACACTGGAAGCTATGCCAACATTATGGAATAACAACAGAAAAAAGATGGTATAGGCACACACCAGAAAAGGTCACGGAAAACGAGAAAGCAACCATACTCTGGGATATGCCGATACACACAGATAGAGAAATTAAGGCCAACAGACCAGATATAGTTGTCAGAGATCATGTAGTAAAAAAGTGCTTTCTAATTGATGTATCAATACCAACAGATGACAACGTGCCTCGAAAAGAAATGGAGAAACTTTCAAAATACAAAGACCTGGAAATAGAGGTAACCAGAATGTGGAATCTAAAAACAGAAACAATTCCTATCATAGTAGTTGCATTAGGCATGATAAAAAATTATTCAGACAAATATATAACAAAAACACCAGGACTTACAAACACATATAACATACAGAAAATTGCACTACTAGTCACTGCACACATCCTACGCAGAACACTTTCCTTACAATAACCATCAGAGCATCACAACAAATCACAGCACATCCACAAGGCACACATAGCTGCGCTCGGTAGTGAAGTGAAGGCACGCTATAAAAATAAAACTACTGAATAATAATAATAATAATAATATTAATAATAATAATGATAATAATAATAATAATAATAATAATAATAATAATAATGACAATAATAATAATAATGATGATGATGATGATGATGATGATGATAATAATAATGATAATAATAAAAACAATAATAATAATAATAATAATAATAATAATAATGATAATAATAATAATAATAATGATAATAATAATAATGATAATAATAATAACAATAATAATAATAATAATAATAATAATAATAATAATAATAATAATAATAATAATATAATAATAATAATGAGCATAGCATTTTCATTGAGCACGCCTGTATATACGCGCTATTTTTGACATTCATCCAGTTGTAGCGCATCTCAACGTTATATAATCATCCAGTGTATGAAGGACATCGTTTGTGTTATATACCCCGGGTGTTGGGTAACGCCACAAGAATGTGTAGTTACAGTAGTTACGAAGGAAAGATTTGTCGTAAGAACAAGAGCACCAGCGCCTCCACCAACAACAACAATAATCCTTCCTGGTCAATGGAAGTCAGTGAGTTGTTTATGCATGTAAATATCTAAGTACAGTACGATTCACTATAGTTTCAATCTCTCAAAGTTTACTGCTTGTCATTTCATCATCTCCAGGATATGGCTCTAAACACCGTAGCTTTGGCTCTTCGCATTGGACTCTAGCCCGGTATTAAATGATTCAGTAACGATCTAATTACACTGCATTGCTATAAACTACAAAGCCTGATCTGATAAACAATATAAGAATATAAAAAACCAAAAAAACGTTTCTATACAAAAGTACAGAGCAATTTACAGTGGCAATTAGGAAGGCAATTAGGAAGAGATCGATAAATTTATGTCACTCGTCATACTGCGCTGTATTAATATCACTTATTTTTCATAGTTTAGTTGTTTTCTCATAAAATCTGGCCACGCTGGGGCACTGCCTCGTAGGGCAGGGCATTTAGTCAGACAAATCCACCCCAGTACATCCATTTTTTTTAAAGTTTGCAACTTATTCTATAGGTAACCCTTTGCCGAACCGCTAGGTTATGGCTGCATAAACAAATCAATATTGGAGGTCAAGACTGACTGGCACATACACTCACTCACATATGACACACAGTTTCAACCTTACATTGGTCATACTGAGAGTGTAGTAGAAGACATTTTCCAAAGGTGCCATGCAGTGGGAACAAATCCAAGACGTTGCAGAGCGCGCTTCTGAATCACAGATATTTTGAAGAGTTAAGAAACAACAACGTTTTACTTTCCCTTATGCGCCCTTTTAAAGCCTAGCCAGGCTCATGAGCCCGGTTTCCCGGTTTAAATGGCGTATGTGTTTCCCAACTGGACGGGACGCTAGTCCATCGCAGCGTTACTCATTTTTGCCAGCTGAGTGGACTGGAGCAACGTGAAATGTAGTGTGTATTGCTCAAGAACACAACGCGTGGCCCGGTCCAGGAATCGAAACAACAGTCTTACGATCATGGTGCTGACACCCTAAATATTAAGCCACGTGCCTCCACAATCTTATCTTTAAAAGTAACATAAATAACAGTTTAAACATCATTGTTGAAAATAGGGGAATTTAGGAAGTAGTTTAAAAAAAGCATGAAATTGTAACCTCTATTGCCTGCAAACCTAAAATATCAACGTTAATACTAACATCCAGTTTATAATCTGAAACGGGGGTAAGCGCCGATGTTTTAAATACATTTGACACAAACTGAAGACTTCTCGAAGATGCTAAAACATTAAATCTCTAAATACTATTTTCGGAAAATGTTGCTCTATATTTTAATGAATTCCTCTTCCGATTGTTTTTTCTGTCTCCTGGTGATTTTGTAATGTTTATATCACGTCACGACTATAATTAACTTCATTAACTTAGTTAATCGCATTTCGTGATTTCTTTTGAGCCCAAAGCATACTAAACTCTAGCGCAATTTACGTACACATATGCATACATTCATATATATATACATACGTACACATATATATATATATATATATATATATATCAAAGTATGCACCAAAGTATGTACATTCATATCAATAGAAATGCATATGTGCGTGACGTATGTACGTGTGTGAGTGTGAGTGTGTGTGTACATGTGTGTAAGGGTTCCCTTGGAGTTCGGGTTACTCCGTAGTTGTACTTTCAATATCACAGTAATTTGTGGGAGATTTAGCTACTGCACTTAGGATTTAGGGAATCGAGACATCAGCTAAATAATTATCGCTGATTTGACAACAAAATTTTATTTTAAGAAACTGATGTAATGATTTCTGTTGCCGAGTTGAGTTTTACGTCATTTATTTTTCTCTTAGACTTTTGACATACAGCGGACATTTAGGCTGAATGTGTTATATCAATATTAATATAATCGTACCATATAAAGTGATAATTACGTATCACACCATTGAGAATGGAAATTAATTAATTCTATGTACGATTACGTTCCGAGCTTTGCTTTCGAATAATAACATTAATCCATATGCTCTGTGGAGTGTTATACAATTTCCTTTCTCACACTAATTGTCACATCTTTGTCAGGCGGGTTGTTATGGCTATTGGTGGATAAATTAAAGTTCGATATAAGTGGTTGTAAATATATGCGTGGTTATAGACATGCATGGTTATAAAAGCGACGACAACAAACTAACTAAACATTTTGGAACATATATAAACGAAAATACGTAATCCATCGTGTACTTATTCTAATCTCGACGTTGTTTTAAAGCGAGACTAGAAACACTTTTAGATTTAATTGTTATATACGCAGGAGTGGCTGTGTTGTAAGTAGCTTGCTTACCAACCACATGGGCAAGTGACTTGTGAGTGGATTTGGTAGACGGAAACTGAAAGAAGCCCTGTCGTGTATATGGATATATATATATGTGTGTGCGTTTGTGTGTCTGTGTTTGTCCTCCCAACATCCGATGCTGGTGTGTTCATGTCCCCGTAACTTAGCGGTTCGGCGAAAGAGACCGATAGAATAAGTACTAGGCTTACAAAGTCCTGGGGTTGATTTGCTCGACTAAAGGTGGTGCTCCAGCATGGCCGCAGTCAAATGACTGAAACAAGTAAAAGAGTGAAGAGTATACGTGCCACAAAATATTCTCAATTGTTCTATCAGATTTCCAAAATCTTTTAAAGGATATAATCCAGCAGTTAATCTATATATAAGCGGCTTCGCTTAAAGAAGTTGAGAAATTTTAATTATCTCAAAGTTGGCCACAGGTAGTTAGTTGAATATTGAAATCGTTCTGATATCAGAAGTGCCTGTTATCTTTAAGATTTGTAAACTTTAAATTGCGTTAAAACAAAAATTGCTTTAAAACAAAAATACAAATGTATGCGAATTGATAAGATAATTTTACGGACGGAGAGTTTAGCCAAATTCAGAAGAAAAAGTATTGGTTAATGACTTTGTAATCGATTTTGATAAATATATTACTCAGAACTGGTTTCTAAAGTACAGTTTAGTTTGTGACTCCATGATACAGAGGTGCCACGATTTTGACAATGGTAAACTTCATCGTGTCTACATGAGAATGCCTGTATATATCACAACTATTAGGTACATCACGCCACCGAATTTATAGATCTCTTGTAATTTCCCCAATATGCTTGTGGTATATTGAAACTCATACCAAACCATTCACTATGGCAGCAATTTCTCGTCGTAGACGCATGGGGAGAAATCACCAAAATCAGCTCGGAGTGCCACCTACCCAGACTATGAGAGGTAAGCATTTCGGAGTACTTGTCCCATCATCAGTCATAAATACCAGACAGGGAGCGCTGCGAGCTCATTTCAGTTTCTTTACAACATTTGCCTACTGGGAGAAATTTTCTCCATGACAGAAGAAAATCGATGACTTTCTTACGGTTTTGAATATGACCCAAAGCATATTTTAACTTGTAATAACCTTATTATTTTCACAATCTCTCTCTCTCTCTCCCCCTCTCTCTCTCTCTCTCTCTCTGTATATATATATATACATATATACATTCATACATACATACATATCTATGTATATATATATATATATATATACGTTTAAAAATTTGTTGTGCAAGATTTTTTATGTGAGGTCGTGTGCTGAAACAGATATTGTTATAGTTCGGAATGGTCATTTTGCCAGTTTAGCCAATAAAAACACACGCACTATATATTTGGTGTTATTTATTTTTTACATTAATCTTAATCTTATTTCGGCTAGAGTTCTTTCGTCACACTCCTGTGACCGCATCAGTGGTCCTTTGTTTTCTTCTCACTTATTTGTGTCTCTCCTTACTAACCATATATATATATAGTGTTTGTGTGTGTGTATGTGTGCGTGTGCGTGTGTATCCCAAATTAATATACCTTTTACTTGTTTGATTATTGGATTGCAGCAATGCTCTGTCTGCACATCAAAGGCTTTAGTCGAAGGAATCGGCGCCGTAAACATGTTTAGCATTTGTTCGATCGAGATCTTTTGCACCACCGCATGTGTAAGATGACGCAAAGAAGCTGATACCGGTTGTCACGTGCTACCGGAGGACAAATCACATACACAAGCACCTAAGTACTCGGTCTTGCACACAATTTCCATGTAAAAAATTATCTCAGGGTGTCAAGGTTTTAGTCATCGCGGGGTTATGATAGGTGACAGTTGCCCAAGGAGTTGCGTGGTGAGATAGAATCCGAAAGAATATGGTTGGAAAGCTGGCTCATTGGACACTTTAGCCAGCCACACAGTTATTCTTACCCCTATATAGCAATATATGCTACATATATATATATATATATATATATATATATGTGTGTGTAATATATATGTATATACATATATTTATATATATATATATATATATAATATATATATATATATATATATATATATATAATATATATATATATATATATATACATATATATATATATATATACATATCTATATATACTATTGAGACTCTACAGTCATAGATAGGTCTATTACATTTCGCTTTAATGACATTGCCAAGTGGGAATGGTTTTACGTTGCGAAAGCGAAACACATCACGCCTACACATCACCGCCACCCCCACCCCCTATGCATTGCCACATCGATGCCCCCTTCGTAAACCTACCACGTCATCTTGAACACAATAAACCCAATACAAATTAAAGAATAAAATAGAAAAAATACAACGTGAATAAAGCAACCAGAAATCAATACACACTCTCACACACACACACACACACACACACACACACACACACATATATATATATATATATATATAATATATATATACATATACATATATATATATATATATATATTTGTGTGTGTGTGTGTGTGTGTAAACAAAACAAAACAAAACAAAAGAATTCATATTTTCGTAATCGGTGAACCGTGTAAAATATTATTGAATTCCTGCCGGAGCTATATAGTAATAACAATAGCAATAATGATAATAATAATAATAGTAATAATAATGATAATAATAATAATAATAATAATAATAATAATAATAATAATAATATAATAATAATAATAATAGTAATAATAATAATAATAATAATAGTAATAATAGTAATGATAATAATGATAATAATAATAACAATAATGATGCTGATGATGATGATGATGATGATGATAACGATGATAATAATAATAATAATAATATTAATAACAATAATAATAATAATAATATAATAATAATGATAATAATGATAATAATAATAATAGTAATAATAATAATGCTAATAATGATAATAATAATAATAATAATAATAGTAATAATAATAATGATAATAATGATAGTAATAATAATAATAATGATAATAATAATAATGATAATAATAAGGATGATGATGATTTTTAAAATGACATAACTTCTCCTCTCATTACTTATCAGGACCGACACAGGAAAGCCTGGCACACCGATAAACTGGAGACTTCGACGCAAATGACTAGAGTGGAAAATAACAACAAAAAAAAAAGAAAGAAAAAAGCAGAAATGGAATAGTAAAGAAGTACATAACTGCAAGACAAACTCTCATAAGGCTAGCCAAATCGATACTTTGAACAAGTGGCAATATCAATGTTTTAACGGAAACTAGTTTGAATACGTGAAGTGTCTTTAATTGGTGTATGTATCGGTGTCGTTGTGTGTCTGTGTTGTCAGTTGATCATCAGAAACAAGAAAAGTGTAATGAACAATATAGATAGAGACGAGGCTTTCAGATGTCTTTGTTGATGTTTGCATCCACCGGAGTGAGAAATTCGATTGAGAAATAATCGAAGCGAAATTCAATGATCTGTAAATTAAACTTTTAAATAATGTCCACATAAAGGAAATATTAAAAAAGAATTAATCAACAAAATTAAATGGATTATTTTGACCTCAATTTATTGTTTCCCCAACATTTTCGAAGCATTCGTTCTCCTTACATATGAAGATTTTATTTTAATCACAGACACTAAGATGTTTCATCAATTCTTGTAAACCCCACGATTCTGTTATATTACCTAAGCCTTCCAGTATACCTATTAATTGTTTACTTGTCACCGCTAACAGTTCGTACTCCAGTGCAAAAAAAATTATATTTCTAACGCTTTCTTAACCATCCGCAGACTGGCATCAGTATATCCATCTTAGACTTCTAAAGAAAAATTTGCTCACATTAACGAAACATTCTCTAAAGAGAACATCCTCATCCTTGTCTCCTTCAACAGCTCAAGGTGAAAATCACTGCAAATAACTAATAACCAATCCACATCAGCCTTGGACAAAATGAAAATATAACTCGATCATGTTACAAATGCTTTGGTGAGCTTTTGTAAAAAGCAGACAACAATCTTTCAGAGATTCGTCTTCCTCTTTAGGATCACAAAAGGATTCCACCACAAAAAACTGTACATTCTCTACAAATTACCAGTGAGACCGAAGTTAGTATAACTCTTCAACATGTGATGTATCGCTGTTGTTATACAAACAACCTAGAATGCGGCTAAAAAAATAAGCCATCGATGCAGCTAGTCTGAAGGACGCAGTTACCAAATTTTGTCTCACAGTAATTTGTCTCCTTAGTGGAATTTTTATGCTGTTTCTACAAATGCCCCTGTACCATAGAGTTAACTGACTGCATAATATCTCCATTCAAAGTTACTTAGCACCCTCTTATCCCTACACAAATTGCAAGCTCTTTTCACATGTTCACAGACTCGCCAAATTCTGAATTAACCATTAAACCAATCATCTACCAAAATAGTAACACTTTGCAAATCACAAATCACTCGACTCGCTTTTTCCGATGCAGGGTATATCAGGCAAAACGTTGTGTTAACAACAAACAAGATGAGGACAAATATCCGTCAACTATAAATAATGTAAATAATTACGTAATTCCTCATCTCTTAAATATAGAACAGCTCCTTACATACTTGGTTTTAATCATGGATTATCTAATCTGAAGTAAATTACATGCCACGTTCATCAGACCTGGGGCTTTATTAATATAACATTTTGTTTCAAACAAGGTTTATGACATTTGTGACGCACGGAATATGAACGAAGAAACGAAGAGTTCTAGCAATTAGAATGCTCTCTACTAGCCCCAAATCAATATAAGTTGATGTGTCACGATGCGGCAGTGAAAGTGCTACATTGGAAACTATATGAAACGTGGTGTCTATAAAGAGATAGATGTGGCATGAGTACAAACCGCAGAAAGTGTCGGAGTCGGACACTTGGAAAATCCTGTGAGATTTCCCAATCCAGAAAGATTAGGTGATACAGCATGATAAGCCTGACATAGTGGTAGTGGACAAGGTGAACCACGTGCTATATAATTTTGGTCACGTGCCGCTTTGACCAAAGGAAAGTCAATAAGTAAGGCGGAAAGTAAACATATATAATTCGCTTAAGTACGAAATAACATGGCTATGGAAAAATGAAGAAGTGAAACA
>NC_043002.1:101595608-101615608 GCF_006345805.1 Octopus sinensis
ATCATGAAAGTATTAGATAGCTGAAAAGAACGAATAGCATGGTACCGTAGGCTGCAGGTAGTAAGCCCGCTACGCATGCAAGACTCCAGGAGCTCCAACAAAAACTGTGATAAAGAGAAATATTAATAATGATGTTAATAATGATATTGCCGTACCAGACAGCGGCTCTCATGTCTTCTGATTTTAACTGACTGGAAGTGTTATCATGTTCATTGTTTTCTCTTAGTATAAAAGATGAGCTACATCAAATAGTCTACTCAATACCAAAACTTTTGCGTGTGTTAGAGGAACTCTTTCGGGTTTGAATATTTCACCTCTGGAAATATGGCTGGTTTGTTGAAAATACTTATACAACCCTTATTCATGGATCTTTTAAACAAGACGAGCTATTTGACCTGAAGAAAATTGTCTCTGTATCCTACCTGCAAGGTCATGCGCTGTTATCTTGATATGAAATTGCCATGTCGCGCACACATGGTTGTGATGAATGTTCCTGGTGTACATTTATCTGGCGGATAGTCATGAGGGGTATACTGGACTACGTATATTATATACCAGTGTCACTTTGACGGCATGCTTTACTCTCTCACTTAATAATAATAATAATAATAATAATAATAATAATAATAATAATACTAATAATAATAATAATAATAATAATAATAATAATATAATAATAATAATAATAAGCTCAAAGACTAGAACATCTAGAACATCTACAATATCTTGTGAGTATTTAAAATTATCTTCAAAATAAGTTAAGAAATTTACAAATTTACATATCTACAGTTTTCAAACATACATCCGATCAGCTTTAAAAACTTTAATACCCACAATTGCCTCTGTAAACATCCTTTATTTTCTTCTCTCTAAAAACATCACGCTTTTCTTTTTGTGGACTTAAAAAAACCTTAAATCATTCTATGAAAATCTGACTTTTCTTTGCTCCCTCCCTGAATATTCAGATATAAATGTAAACATATACTTTTTTATTGCAAAACCACACATGTTCTTCTAACTGGACATACAAACATCTCTAGAAAAGTCAACTTCAACCTCCACAATATTACCTTACACGAAATATACAAACACTTTTTATTGCAATAACACAAATGCACATGGAAAAAATAATGATGCTAAAATTCTCTCTGCTCGAACACAACTTCTCTATTCACAAATAATACAGAACAGCCCTTCAAAATAAGTTAAGAAATTTACAAATTTACATATCTACAGTTTTCAAACATACATTCGTTCAGCTTTAAAGACTTTAATACCCACAATTGCCTCAGTAAACATCCTTTTTTTTCTTCTCTCTAAAAACATCACGCTTTTCTTTTTGTGGACTTACAAAACCGTAAAACTTTCTATGAAAATCTGACTTTTCTTTGCTTCCTCCCTAAATATTCAAATATAAATGTAAACATATACTTTTTATTGAAAAAACACACCTGTTCTCCTAACTGGACATACAAACATATCTAGAAAAGTCAACTTCAACCTACACAATATTACCTTACACGAAATATACAAACAGTTTGTATTGCAATAACACAAACGCACATGGGGAAAAGAAAGAAAATAATGATGCTAAGATTCTCTCTGGTCGAACGCAACTTCTCTATTCACAAACAATACAGAACAGCCCTTCCTTAATTTTTCTTAAGGCTAGTAGTAGCAGACATTTGAACATTTTTTTACCTAAAAAAATAAATAGATAAATAAATAAATAAAATAAACATCACTGATGATGGTGATGATGGTGATGATGATAATAATGATAGTAATAGTGCTGATAATCTATCTATCTATCTATACACACACACACACACTCACAGAATTCAGCCAACACAAACCTCACCTCGGCTCTTTAGATGTTAACCAAATATGAAAGTATTATTTGACAGGCAAGAATTCTGGCGTTGAAGACAGCCAGCCAGTCAACCACCCAGCCAGCCAACGAGACAAACAGACACTACTGTGATCGTGATAATGAAAAAAAAACAAAAACAAAAATAACAATAATAAGATACTGCTGTGACTACACATAAAACAATATCATTGATGATGATGATGATGATGATGGTAATGGTGATGATGATAATGATGATAGTAATAGTGGCGATAATGATAATAGTGATAATAATGATGATGATAATAACAATAATAAGCCGACTACGGCTGCTATAATGGTACGATTATAATTGTAACGGCAATGATGGCCGTCTCCCCACGAGTGAACTAGCTTACCGTGTGCGCATGGGAGCGATGCATGCCAGAAATTCGGCACCCTATCTTTACCGGGGGATTTCCAATTATGGGCCTTCGTGAGTGCCTTTCTTAGGTCTGCTATTGTGATGTCTTCCCATGCTTGTTGTTGTAAATTTTGGTAGGATCCTTCAGTTTGTATAATCCAGTCTGCATTTGTGTTGTACGTCTTCTTGTCACTCCAAATCCTTTTCCAAAAGTTTTGAACTTCTTCCATGGGAGGGGGGTCTTTAACGGTTACTTTCTCCTTCCCTATTTCTCTGTAGAATTTTTTGGCATTGGATGTGAACAGCTTATTTTGCTTGTAAAACTTGTTTCTCTTCTCAAATCTTCGTATTCTTTGGGCTTTTACTTGGACTTTTTGTTTCAGCGTTTCTTTTATTGATATCAGTTCTTCTCTTGGTGAGGATCCAAATTTTCTCTTCATCTTTCTTCCTGTTCTGGATCTTACATCATTTCCACATATTAGTTCATTTAATATTGATATTTCCCCTCTCATAAATTCAATTTCTTTTTCAATTTTACTTCTCCAGGTTTGGTTTCTTCCCAGGTTTGGTTTCTTCCCAGGTTTGGTTTTCTTTGTTTTTTCGGGGGCATACAGCTGGTTTTAATTGCCCTAGCAGAAGCGTAAATAATTTCATTTAACTCAGTAAAATCAGGTTTTAATTCTTGTATTATTTCATTTGTTATATAGTTGCCAATTTGGATTTGGTTTTTATTTTGGTTTGTATTTGAGAGTTTATGAAGTGGTTCTCTATCATTCATACTTGTATGTCTTACAACTTCAAGCGTATTCAGGATTTTCTGCCTCATTTCTGCCATAGGCTTTCTGTGTTCTTCAGCAAATGCGAGATCTTCAGTTACTGTTGTTTTATCATTTTCCTGGCTATCTTTAACAGGTTCAATAGAATTTCTTGTATCTTCAGGCCTTTGCGTATAGCCCGCCACGAGGCTTAATTGAAAGACTGCCATCTGACCAAAGTACGCAAAGGCCTGAAGATACAAGAAATTCTTTCGTGTTAGGTGTTGACACAGTCATAAGAGAGCTTGAGCAAGAACAAACATACAAATATTTAGGGATAAATGAAGGCTCTGGTATTCAGCATGCAAGCATGAAAGAGAAAATCAGGAAGGAATGTTATAGGAGACTTCGTGCAGTCCTGAAATCTGAACTAAATGCACGTAACAAGGTGTTAGCTATAAATTCCTTAGCAGTTCCAGTTGTTACTTATAGCTACAATGTGTTGAACTGGAATAAGAGTGAAGTAAAGAATATAGACAGGAAAATACGCAAGCTGCTGAGTTGTAATAGGATGCATCACCCAAAGGCAGACGTAGATCGCCTTTACCTTCCCAGAGCCCAAGGAGGTCGAGGCCTAATCCAGTTTGAACTAGCTTACAAAACAACCACAATTGGACTGGCCAAATATCTTGAAATAACGAATGACTGGATGCTAAAGCTCGTGGAAAATCACGAGAGACGAAAAAAGCTTCATTCTATCATAAAGGAACGCAAAAACTTTGCTATTGATCTCGTGCAGGATACCCAAACTGAACAACCCGAGGGAAGTACGGCAACTATTGTTGCAAAGAAGGTGAAAATAATGGCAACGAAAAAAGCGCACGAGCAATTGGCTGATAGGTGGGAGGAGAAACCTCTGCACGGCAAATATGTGGCCCGTAGCAAACAAGCTGATGTTGACCAGAAGCAAACCCATCAGTGGCTACGGAGCTCAGGGCTAAAAGCAGAGAGCGAAGGTTTCATCCTGGCTGCTCAAGATCAAAGCCTTTTAACCCGGAACTACCAGGCCAATGTAATGAAAAATGGAGCAGACCCAAAATGCCGATTCTGCAATGACATGATTGAAACAGTGGACCACCTAATCTCTGGATGTAAAGTCTTAGCACCAGTGGAGTATAAATTAAGACATGACAGAGTTGGCCAATATCTACACTGGCTAATAAGTCGGCATTACAATATCAAAACTGCCGACAAGTGGTATAATCACCACTCTGAAGCTGTAACTGAAGGAGAAAATGTAACCATTCTGTGGGACTTTCCAGTACATACAGACCGAACCATCAAAGCCAATAAACCAGATATTGTTGTGAAAGACAAAAACAATATAGTTTGCTTATTGATCGACATGAGCATCCCCTGTGATCATAATATCTCGGCGAAAGAGTTTGACAAGCTCAGAAAATATAAAGACCTGCTCATTGAAATTGAGAAAATGTGGCATCTCAAGGCGGTTACAATACCAGTGATAGTAGGAGCACTAGGAATGATCAAGAAGGGAACCGAAAATTATATGAGAATGATCCCTGGCTTACCATCCCTGCGAGAAGTGCAAAAGATTGTCTTAACTGGTACATCACACGTATTCAGAAGAGCATTGTCGCTGTGAGAGCTGTTACTGCCCATGTATTTTAAGTTAACCTTAAAAAAAAAATTAACGAACTATTGAGTTTGGTTTAATGGCCTACCAATGTATACTATGAGTTTCTTTGCCCTAGGAGTCGGGAAGACGATCGGCAAGAAATGGAAGCAAATTTGAAAGAAGAAGAAAAATAATAATAATAATAATGATAATAGTGATTGGTACTTGAATGTGGAACGTCTCCTACGATAATTAACAACGAATTACCAAAGCTCATTATGTGCGGAAAAAGACCCTGTGAGACCTCTGACAGCAGGCTGCTGTTCGTCCTTACAGGATCTATCAGAGTCAAGAAGATCGAGTGCTCTGAGTAGAAAAACAACAGCAACAACAATAATGATAACAAGTAGATGTACTTGCATAGCAAGTGTTTTGAAACTAAAGGAATTGCAACGCGGAAGACGTAAGGTCGCCATACATGAACACATAAACACGGTCAAGTTCACTGGAAGAGTGACAAAAAATCTTCGCCGTTCGAAACTGTGACATTTTGCTACAGATCTTTTTATTGTGTATGAAGAACACAGTTGCTCCAGAAACATCAGCGTACTCACAGGCTCTAGTATTTCTCTATTTCCGCCGGGCGAAATGCGTAGCAGTATTTCGTCTGCCGTTACGTTCTGAGTTCAAATTCCGCCGAGGTCGACTTTGCCTTTCATCCTTTCGGGGGTCGATTAAATGAGTACCAGTTACGCACTGGGGTCGATATAATCCACTTACTCCGTTTGTCTGTCCTTATTTGTCCTCTCTCTGTTTAGCCCCTTGTGGGTAGTAAAGTAATAAGTATTTCTCTATTTCATCTGGGTTTCATTCCAGAAAAAAATATTATGCTGCAAGCGATAGGAAGTGGGGGACAATCCTTTTGAGATGTCCAAAGTGGTGGAAACTAAACGTTAAATATATTGGAATGCAAGCATAATGAAAGGATATTGGTGCATATTATACCGCAATCAAGATTACAGGAGAAAAGCGGATATACGAAATTTCAGCAACTTATATAAATTATAATCCTCACTTCTAAGTATATCTAATTTAAACTATGATATGCAAATGAAGTTAAAATAAATTATGTATGAATCAAATGAAGTGTAGGCTGGCTGTTTTAGCTCAAGAAATAAACAACCATTGCATAAACAAATATTCGCCACATTAATATATTATAAAGTGATAATATTGATAGAAATGTAATAGGCATATTCCAAACACTCGACGTGCTTGGAAATGAAAACAACTGAAGAGAAATTTGAAATCTCCCAAAATTTATTTTAAAAAAAGGTTAATTTAATAACCAATAAAATGCAAGTTTATTTTGTTGATCAACGTTATTTGGGTAATGATATTTCATATTCATATAAAAAGAAAAGAAGAAATTCAGGTAGACAAAATAAATTAATAATAAAATGGTAATTAGTAGAACAAATATAGATTGCCTGAAGGGAAAATATAATGCTAATTCAATTCAATATTTGTAAGTATAATGTAAGCCGATGTATCTGATATAATTTACATTTTATAACTTCAGGATTAGTTGTATAAGAGTTGTGTCAAATGAGGAAATATATGGGTGCAAGAGTGGCTGTGTGGTAAATAGCTTGCTTAACAACCACATGGTTCCAGGTACAGTCCCACTGTTCCCACGGAACTTTATGTTGATGGTGTGTACAGGCTTCTATCTATTAATTTATATGAGATAAACAAAGACAGCATAACCTGGAACTATAGTTTTTCCTATGTGTCCTTCATTCAACCATACCTGTCATCAGATTGAAAAGTAATTCAATAACTCTGGAGTGGCTGTGTGCTAAGTAGCTTGATTACCAACCACATGGTTCCAGGTACAGTCCTACTGCGTGGTACCTTGGGCAAGTGTCTTCTACTATAGCCTCGGGCCGGCCAAAGACTTGAGAGTAGATTTGGTAGATGGAAACTGAAAGAAGCCTGTCGTATATACATAAATATATGTATGTGTGTTCGTCCCGACAACATCGCTTAACAACCGATGCTGGTTGGTTTACGTCACCGTGACATAGGTCCTGGGGTCGATTTTCTCGACTAAATGACTGAAACAAGTAAAAGAGTAAAAGAGTAATGTGTGTGCGTGCGAATCTGTGTGTGTATGTCTGTGTGCGTGCGTGTGTACGTACGTATATATGTTGGATATATATGTATATAGAATTGTTTTATGCATATATGAATTTTAGTTGTTTTATTAAATGCATTTTAATTATATAAATGTGTTCTCATCATATTTGTTTATATCAAAAAGCTTTCACATTTAAGTCTTTCTTTTTAAAATATGAGAGAGATTTGGTATGAATACAATGTGAGATGTTGAACTACAGCCAGAATGTGATACAATGGCGAATTTATGCTGGACTATTACAGAAAGCTGTAACAGACATTACATCATGAAACAAACATATTTTCATTTGCATTATGAATAGGAAGGTGAAAGCGAATTGTGTGGTGGTCAGAGTGTTGGACTTGCGAACGTGGCGTTGTGGTTTCGATTCCTCATTTGTGCAGCACGTTGTGTAAAACGAATACTTTTACATTGCTTAAATTTACTCATCCCGAAGGAGTACCTGTCACGTTATGGTGTAGGCTTGTGTCTGGCTGTCACATGCTGGATATTCCAAAAAGGCCAATTGATAGAGATCCGAGTGGGTCTCTATCCCTAGCCGTTTAAAATAATTAATAAAAACATATGGAAGGTATTCCAACCACGTTTCGTGGTTCTGTACCTCAACAGCTCCTTTATAGGACCCAGTGGCTAAAGACATCCAGGTTCGGCCCCTACTCCTCTACCGTTTTCGACGAGGCGTCCCACCTCCCATCCGGAGGTGTTTCAGCTCTAGTGTTGAGTGCATTTCTTCTGTCTCTATTTTTCTTTTGTTCTCTGTTTTCTTCGATCCAGCGTCAACGAATGTCAACGGACGACTGACCATCCTGCCGAATTTTCCTTTAAATACTCGCCGAGAAGCTGCAGCAGCCAGCACCAGCTAATTGTCACATGACCCTAAGCTTCAACTGACCAATGAAGAGGAAGGAGCAGGTAGTTTTAGCCCACGCCGTCTCTAAACCTGACTTCCAAAAGTGTTGTGTTAGTTTCAGTTGCAGCAGCCAGAGCCGACCAGCTATTTGGTGGTACAAGTCTTTGAACCAGGAGAATGGCACGCTATGAATGAGATCGCTACATCGGCCCACCTATCAATCAGCGATTGCTTTAAGTATCAGCCAGCCTCACCTAGAGACGCTAATTCCCAGTCGGCCTGTTATGACTATCTAGCTATTTGGGGGTCTTCTCGCTTCAGCCATATAATAAAATTATGGAGTATGCTACGAACTCATAATAGTGAAATCCCTCATATTTTGAGTAGCTTATTTATTATATCTGTTACTAAATTAATAAATACATGGCTCTAATCAATAAATTACTACAATTAATTTTGACTATACATCAGTGAATATTGTGAACTATTTAAGTTTTTGGAGAAGATCTTCATTTGAAAACATCAAAGATACTTCTGTTACCTTATGTTCTGAATAGGCGTCAAAATACTAATTAAAGGTCGCTTATTTTGCCAGCTGTGTTGATATTGAGATTATTAAATTTGAAACTGTATTATATATAAATATATAACACAAGTATGCATGCATTTATGTATACGCTCTTACATACATAAATATATATGTAATTACACACTCATGCACACACTTTTATCTATATTTATCTATATATTTATCCGTCTGTGTGTATGTGTGCGACTCTGTTTACTGTGTGTGTGTGTATGTATGTTTGTGTGAGAGTAAGTGTATATATGTGTAACACCTCTGTTATTAGTTTACGCGTGCAATAATGAAAGGTTAGTATCCATACGATGCTAATTTAGTCTCTGTCAGTAGCTTTAACAAGCTTTTGTCAAACACTTTTAATTTATGCTGTCACCTGTACATTTTCAAATATGTAACGTTTCACGTCTCCCCCAACCACAAGTATAATTCACCCATAATTTAAGATTCAAACTAACTATCCGTTGAGATCATACAAACTAATTACACATAATACACACACGCACACATATCATACCAAATATACCATATCAAGTTACTGTAAATAAAGATAGAGTGACCCATGAACATTACAGTCCTCAACAGAAAAAAAGAAGGATTTCCTCGTCCACGCGGATAGGTAAGCATTCATTTTCTTCCGAAGCATTCATTTTTCTGCGGAATACTCAGCCGCTTCACGTAATGTTATCTTCGCAATTTGGTAGCTTATTTGACAGTACAACTGATTGTTTGAAATGCAATGAAATGCCTCAAGCATAAAGCGAACCTGCAAACCAGACTCCTCCGCTCTTGTATTTATCAGGACGTCAGGAAGAGGAGGCCACTTGTCATCAGATAATTCAAATACATTTTGCTCTCAATCACAAATTGTCTTTTGTATGTTTTCGACATAACTTCCTATTTATAATCTGAATATTGTTGTGTTACATCTTTTATTTTTGTGCGTTCTGTATTTGGCCGATTGAAGAAAAACGCAACAATACAAAAACACAATAACAACAACAAAAAGCACAAAAAGAAGAGGAAGAATAATCATAAAAATATATTGCAAAATGAGATTACTGAAGGATCTTATTGATTGGTTGACATTGAGTGAAAGCAATTATGTTGTCGTAGAAATGAAAGACAATTAGTTAGAATCGAAAGCAATGTTTTGTTAAAAAATAACAAAGTAAAATAATAATAATAAAGGAAAAAAGCACATTTTGATTGAGCAATAACATATGTAAAAAAGGAAAAAAAAACATTAGAAAAAATATCGAGAAAATATAATAAAAATAGCTAGACTCAATCAAAGCTACTCCATGGGTAGCATTAAAAAGCACATTGTTTAAATTCCTTGCTGAGGTAGTAAAAACTAACTTGACGAACAAAAATAAAAGCAAGAATAAAAATATTAAAGATTTAAGAAAATATTCCATGCAATTATTGTACCTATATTAATCAATGTTCGACTCTCTCTATGAGAGACATTCATTATAAGAAACACAAATACGCACACACACTATTGTTTATATATATGTGTGTATATATATATATATATAAATATACATATATATATGTGTATATATATATATATTATATATATATACATATATGTATGTATGTATGTATATATATATATATATGTATATATATATATATATATATATATATATATATATATATATATATATATATATATATGTCAAAGCGAACAGTCATTGAGGTTATTTCTGGGACTATTACTGTCAAATGCAATACAAAACAAAAGGAGTCGAACAAGAGGAAGAATGAGAAAAATTAAGAAGGGAAGGGTGAGTTGTATTAGTGGAAGGTGCATGAGGAGGTGAAGAAGGAGAAAAAAGTAGAGGAAAAGGAAGGCGAAGAAGGAGGGACGGAGAGGAGGGTGAGGAGAGGGAAGAAGAAAAAGACTTGCAATTAACGTATGCACTGCAGAAACAAATAATGAAATAGACTGGTTGGTGACGGAGAGTAACAAATCGCTCCTCTTTCTCCTCCACCTCCTCCTCCTCCTCCTCCTCCTCCTCCCCATACTCATCCCCCTCCTCCCCCTCCTCCTCCCCCTCCTCCTCCTCCTCCTCCTACTACTACTACTACTGCTGATACTGCTGCTGCTGCTGCTGCCGCTGCTGCTGCATTAGTGACATGAGTAATAAAAACAATGGCCCTAAATCTACAACCACATCCCTGTCAGATTCTCGGTGCATAAAATCGTTTATTTCTTTACCGATTAATTTTTGGTGCACCAGGTTCATAGATATAATATAATCGAACGAATCAAGCCCAGTGCTCATGTTTTGTTTTTAAGCCGAATATATATATATTCCATCAGTGTCTTTTACGGAACCATTAAGTTACCGGGATAGAAACGCACAAACACCGATTGTTAAGCGATAATCAGGACAAACACAGACAGAAAATCACACACTAATTTATCTTGAATTTTATTCATATGCTGTCGTTCGTTTTTCTTCCGGGTGTCTATATTTGTTTGTGTATATATCTGTATGCACGTATATATGTATGAATGTATGTATGTATTATGTATGTACAAATGTATGTACGTATGTGTATTCGGACGGATGTATGTATGTGCTTGTTCAGTTTCATTTCAAAAATTTTTGCCATCGGAGAAAGAACCGCTTCCTAACCTAGATACAAAACTCCTTCATTGGAATTTCAACAAGGTATTTTGGGGTTCCATAATGGAAGGAACTGCCTAATGCAGCTCCTGCATCCCTTTGATGATATTTTGAGAGCTTTGTGAGAAGGCTCCCACACCAATGACATCTACCTTGATTTCAGAAAGGCGTTTGACAGCGTTGATCTTAAGATTCTCTTGAAAAAATTATCCAAAATTGGTGTCTCTGGAAAGACACTACAATAGATCGAATGTTTCCTGACGGACAGAGCCCAACACGTTGTAGTCAGTCGAAGGAGTAAAATCAAACCCAGTCACAGCCAGTTGTGGTGTGCCACAAGGCACTGTGTTGGGCCCGGTTCTTTTCATCATCTACATCAATGACATTACTAACATCATCAAGCACAACAGTATAAGAATCTTTGCAGATGATTCTAAGATACAGGAGGTCATCACTGAAGTAAATGACTGGAGATGCCATCGATCAGACCTACTGGCTGTCATCCAGTGGGCAGAAAAGAATAATATGCTGCAGAACGAGGGCAAATTTGAGTTAATCGACTTTGGAAACGAGGATACTCTGAAACTCTCATACTCCCTTCCTTCACGTGAAACTCTTATGGCATCCAACTGCTATAGAGACTTGGGTGTAATTGTGGACATCAACATAAGCCGGCCCGCTCATATAAACAGCAAAGATAACATGACCCGCATAATATGTTCCTGCATTCTCAGAAATTTGCAGTTGAGAGCTGTCCACACCATTATCCTACTCTTCTCCATTTTTACCCAAATCGACCTTGAATACTGTTGTCCACTGCAGACTCCCCACACGACACAACTTATCATGAAGATGATTGAAGCACCTGAAAGGTCAATTGCAAAAACGATAGATGGCATGATAGGTCTTGACTATAGGGGTCGACTAGAAAATCTCAAGCTTTATTTTCTCCAACGCATCCGTAAGCGCTAAACCATCTGCATGGTGTGGAAAACATTCCATCAGCATTGCTCCAATAATGTTGTCATCACTTTTAAGATACAACTAAGATTTGGGCCCCGTGCTATCCACCCACAACATAAATACTGCGGGTTCGTATTTCTTTATGTCATTATTCAGTTTATTTCAAGATTCATTGCCAATAGTGAAAGAACCGGTTTCTAACCTAGATCCACGGATCTTTCATTGGAATTTTAATATCAACAACAGAGTATGTATTTTTGCTTGTATGTATGGATGTATGTATGCATCTATGCATTATGTATATACGTATGCATGTATGTATGTACGTATGTATGTATGCATATATATATGTATGTATATATGTATGTATATATGTATGTATGTATGTATGTGCAGATTTGTATGTTTTATGTATATATTCTCATGCATATACTTGCGTATCTAAACAGGCTCATACATATTTAAATGATAATGGAAGGGTTTAAATTATTTACAGTTCCGGTGATGGATCAGATCTATGGTCTTCGAATTAGCTTTCTCCTTTCTGGTTTTGAGAAGCCTAATTTCTCAAGATTGGTATTTAGGCAGTCTGTTACATATCCCAGGGCCCCAATAATTACAGATAGAAACCTGAACTTGTAATCTGGATATGTATGTATGTGTTTATATATGTATGTATGCATGAATGCATGAATATATGCATGAATGAATGCATGTATGTATATATATATGCGTGTATTATGTGGGTAGGTATGCAAGATGACGTAACTCTCAGAATAGTGAGGCCGCAAACATTTAGTTCAATAGAATGAGAACTGGTTTCAAAATAAGAACTTTGGCCGATTTTCTTCAAGGAACATCTTCGAGCCAGTGCTCAGCAAGGACGTAATCTAACGCGTGAAGCATGCACAAGCATAAAAGAATATAAGAATTAACATGTGTGTGTGTGTGTGCGTGTGTGCTAGTGTGCGTAAACACACACGCTTACGGAAAAACGAGTGCACACATACAGTTATACTGAATGAGAGAAATAGAGTGAGCGAAAGGGAGAGGGAGAGAGACGGGGAGATGCAGGAAGCGAGCAAAAGAGAGAGAGAGTGAGATAGAGAGTGGGGGAGGGAGAGATTGATAAAGAAAGAACTCACCCACCAGTGGGGATTTCATATTTCAATATATTACTATGACAACGTGCTCAATAAGAGGAGCGAGTTGGTTCCAGAAGGAGAGCAGGTTAAAACTTGATGTTAATAGAAGCCGAGTGTAGTTTCGGGAATGATTTGTTTGAAAAAGGTAGAATCAGCTGACACAAAACAATTTATGCAGTCTGTAATACAATCATAGAAAGAAACGCCTAACGTATATACATACATACATACATACATACATACATACATACATATATATATATATATATATATGCATATATATATGTCTGTCTATACATATGTACACTCACTTATGAATATATATATGTAAATATATGTGTGTATATATGTATATGTATGTATATATATATGAGTGTACATATGTGTATATATGTCTGTATACATATATATATATATGTATATGTGTGTATATATATATACATACATATATATAAATATATATATATACGTATATATATATATATATATACATACACATATTTATATATAGATATATAGATATACAAATATATATATATATATATATACATAAATATATATATATGTATATATAACTTAGAATAACTTAGAAATGTTTTTGGCCAGTATTGGCCCAGGCCATGTCTAACTTAATAGCACCACCTGGCGAAGTCTTTCAGTTCAGGATTTGGGCACCAAGGCCCATTCGAGCAGAGAGTTATTGTTTGCGGAGACATATCCGGGTGTGGGTGGTTTGTCCGGTACTGTTTGAAGGAATTTGTCCAAAGACTTCTTGAATTTTGTGTGGTCAGTTTCTTTTTTGACGTGTCCTGGTGTAATGTTGAAGAGAGCAGGTCCAAATGAGGTGAAATAGTTGTGCCGTATTGTCGTTATGTGATGCGATTTAGATTTTTGTTGTGGACGGATGACACGTGGTCCAAGCCTTGGATGCATTTTGAAGGTGATGCCAACATCATTCGGACAGTGCTGATGGAATATTTTCCACATCATACAGATAATGTAGCGTTCACGGCGTCGTTGGAGTGAATACAATTTCAGCTTCTCTAGTCTACCCCAGTAGTCAAGGTCTGACATGCATCTATCTTTTTTGTGATTGACCTTTGGGGAGCTTCAATTCTCATAATATTTTGTTTTGTGTAGGGAGACCACAGTGGACAGCAGTATTCAAGGTGTGGTCGGGCAAAAGTGGAGAAGAGAAGGATAATAGCGTGGGAATCTCTCGACTGGAAGGTTCTGAGAATCCAGGAACACATTCTGCGGGCCATGTCAACTTTGCTGCTTATATGTGTAGCCCAGCTTATGTTGTTGTCCACTGTTACTCCCAGGTCTCTGATGTTGTTATATATATATATATATATATATATATATATATATATATATATATATATATATATATATATATATATATAATATATATATATAAATAAATATATATATACACACACACAAGCACGAAAACAGACATACACACATACACACACTCATGTATGCCTGCGTACATGTATGTATGTATATTTGTGCGTATATACTTGCAATTTCTTTCGCTGTAAATTTGTTTATTCATGTGTGAGTTAGTATGCTAGTTGTTTTGTAAAGCAGCGTTTATTTCCACTTTGAGTCGATGAATTTAAAACACAAGAGACTCTCCAAAACGAAAACAAAAACGTAAAGAAGAAAGAAGACAAAATCGAAAAATCAAAAACGCAATAATTTGTTTGAAAAATAAAATCTGATACAAAATCACATTAATTTTGGTGTTGTGAGTTTGTTCATTATAAATTTCTTTCTATTTTTTCCTATCAAGCCAGTTTCAACAAGAATGATAATGATAGTGATTTTAACATAAAACACGATGTTGTTGTTGTTGTTATTGTTGGTATTGTCATTATTATTATTATCGTCATTATTATTTTCTTTAGCGTCTACTTGCAGTTCTGTTTCCATTTCTTGCCGAATGTCTTCCTGACATCTGGGGGCAGAGATATGTACTGTATACATTATTAGGCCATTAAAACAAACGCGCCGGATTGCTCATTTACAGAGTCATGTGATAGAAAAAAAGGGGAAAAACAGAGAGAAAAAGGAACAAATTTTAAAACTAGAAAAGTAAACAAATAAAATAAGGAGGGTGGGAGAAAGTAAATTCACAGCGACAATCCCCTTCTTAATACGTATGACGTACAAGTTAAGACAATCTTTTGCACTTCCAGCATGGATGGTAAGCAACAGATTATTATTATTATTATTATTATTATTATTATTATTATTATTATTATTATTATTATTATTATTATTATTATTATTATTATTATCATTATTATTATTATTATTATTATTATTGCCTTGCACAGCTTCTAACGCTGAAGATGTACTACAGTGTCAGCTGTTCACTACCAGTGAACTAAGGTAACACCTCTTATTTTTCGAGCACCTTCCGAAGTATTCGAGCGGTTCCAAGCAGTACTGTTTTCTTCAAAGTCCTCCACTCTTATTGCAGCCCCTATTTGTTCCACGTTCTTCTCGATATTTTTGCTCACTCTTCCCAGGGCTCCGACAATTATTGGTAATACTACCACCTTTTCATCCACCACAACTGCATAACTTCCCAAGCTAACCTGATATATCTCTCAACTTTTCTTTTTTCCTTATTGCATACGTTGTTGTCAGCAGGGCACGCTATGTCTATGATTCAGCCTTCTCTTTTTTTCTTTTATTTGTTTCAGTCATTTGACCGCGGCCATGCTGGAGCAGCGCCTTTAGTCGAGCAAATCGATCCCGTGACTTATTCTTTGCAAGCCTAGTACTTATTCTATCGGTCTCTTTTGCTGAACCGCTAAGTTACGGGGACATAAACACACCATCATTGGTTGTCAAGCAATGCTAGGGGGACAAACACAGACACACACACACACACACATATATATATATACATATATATGACAGGCTTCTTTCAGTTTCCGTCTACCAAATCCACTCACAAGGCTTTGCTCGGCCCGAGGCTATAGTAGAAGACACTTGCCCAAGGTGCCACGCAGTGGGACTGAACCCGAAACTATGTGGTGGGTAAGCAAGCTACTTCCAACAGAGCCACTCCTGCGCCTAGTCTGTTTTCTTTCTCAATTAAGACTATGTCTGGCTTCCTATTCTCAACCTCATGGTCGCAATGAATCATAAAATCACATAGAATCTTTGCATTTCTATTTTCGACGATACCTTCAGGTTTGTGGTCGTACTAAATTTTTGCTCTGTTAATTCCGTACTTGTTGCAAAGTGTCCAATTGAAAAGACTGGCTATATTGTTGGGGCGTCTCTTATATTCCTTCTGGGTTAGAGGCGTACATTAGCTGGTAATATGCCATACGGTTTCACAGTTTTGTTCACAGATTCTGCACTTATCACTTTTTGCTGTGTTGTCCATTCTGTATTTTATATAGTTTGTTCTTAGTGATTGCTCTTGGGCAACACAGATTAGATCCTCCGTTTTCGGTTTTAAATCCCTTTTAGTCATCCACAGCCATCTTCTTTTTCTCTGTCTGTCTTATCTTCAACATCCCTATGAAATTGACCATGCATTCTTTTCTTTATCCATCTATTTTCAGTTTCATTCGTTTTCAATTTCTTGTATAGTGCTTTATCTTTGCAATCTGTTTAACTACACGAGCCTGTCTTTCCTACTTCTAATAACAGCGGTTCCGTGGCATTTTTTTTTACATACAATGCTATGTCATCTTCTTCTGCTCTAATACTGTGTTTGCATCCAATAAGTCCTCTTCCCCTCTTTTTCTTTTAGTTAGCAACTTCCTTGTCTTTCTATCTAAGCAGTTTAGTTCGTCTACTGTCCATGCGACTACCCCTACTCCATATCTAAGGATTGAAACCGTCCAGATGTTGATAGCTTCACTCTTATTCCGTCCATTTAATTTCGACTTAAGAATCAGTCTCAGTCTGCGCAAGTACTCCACCTTAAATTTTTCTGTCATTTCTTTCTCCATGAATTTATCCATTTCCAAAATCCCCAAGTACTTAGAGCCCGCTCTTGTATCTGCTTCATAACCTTCCCCGACAGTATCGTTAGCCCGTCCATACATTTGATTTTGCCCCTCTTCAAGACTAACATACAATACTTTCTCAGTCCGAACTCCATTCTGATATCAACACGGAAGGTATACAATATGACTGAACCTTCAATACTGTACATTTGCTATGATCTTCACCGAGCATTTACATCTATATTATTATCTATCTCTTTGAAATTCATTGAAATTTCTGTAAATATTTGAACATTCGATGGTTTAAACATGTTCCTCTAATTTTTATCTTATAATACTAAACTCTGCTAAAACCTATTTTCTCATATATATTTGTACCATTGATAAGCAAAAAATTGTCGAAACTAGTTTGGTATGTGAATAAATCTATTTAAAAACTACACGGTTTTCAGATTCAGGTGTATTTTCAAACCTCCAAATAAGTTCTCATGTATATATATATATATATATATATATATAATATTAAATTAGAGATAAAACCACTATTAGGCAAATCATACAATGAAAAACTTAAGCCAATACATAAGATTAATTAATTTATATTATTTTAAATATATATCAAAATTATTAAAAAAAGATAATTATCTTTTTTTAATAATTTTGATATATATTTAAAATAATATAAATTAATTAATCTTATGTATTGGCTTAAGTTTTTCATTGTATGATTTGCCTAATAGTGGTTTTATCTCTAATTTAATATAATATAATATTTTACTATAAAATTGGATTCAATCCTAAATCTGATTTTTCCCTGTAAGTTTGGATTTATTCCCTAATAGTTTATTATATATATATATATATATACATTATGTATACATGCATACATATATATATAAATGTATGTATTAGTTACACAATGTGCAAACGAGAATAGATAGTGTATTCCATTTTGTACGTCTGGATAAATGGTCAAAATTACATGAAAAGATAGCAGCCTCGTTCCTAGCAAGAAACACAACTATATTACCACATACAAAACAAACAAAAACTGAAAAAATAATAAGTTACATAAGAGGAAAAGTCACAAATGAAAAATACCATTTATATACAACCATACGAGTTGTACGAAGAATACTAGTGATATTTTAGCCATAATAACAGCTACGTCAAAACAAGAGAAACGATAATATTTCCATTTATGTATCAAGCGAAATTGCAAAGCTATTTGAGAATGGTTGTCTGTGCTGTGGAAACGATACAACAGAAAACTCGGCATGACAAAAGCAAAACGATGATTTGAGAGCAGGTGGTCTTTCTTGCTTACAAAGTATAATGTATGTATATACGAAGTGTACCCCCAAAGTAATCGGAAGCATTCTCTGGGGGACGAGCCCGTTGTAGTTCAAGCTTCCGCTGTTAAAAGCTACTTGATGCAATCCTCAGGCGTTCTCCAATGGTCGTTTGAAGTCGTATTGCTATGTGGTGCCTCTTTACGATGGCTGCGATGACTGAAACGATGGAATAGCCTGCTTTCATGAAATTCTGTTTTTTGCTAGGGTAAACGACGGCTGAAGCAGTTGTTGTGCTTCAAACAGCTTACAGGGGCGCTGCTATGAGCCAAACATAAGTTTACGAGTGGTTTCCAAGCTTTCGGAATGGCCACTTGTCGATTGAAAACCAACCTCGTTCAGGACGAACGTCGACCTCCCGAACAAATGAAGACACCATGAAAGTTCATGAACTGATCTTGGAGGACCGTCACCGAAAAATTAATGAATTTGTTGATATGACTGGTGTGTCCTGGAGCTCCTACCAACGAATTTTGAGTGGCGAATTGCGAATGAAAAGAGTTGTAGCAAAAGTTGTGCCTCGCTTACTCACGGATGATCAAAAGCAGTCACGACTGAATGCGTTGGAAAATGATCCGGAACTTTTTTTTTTGGAGGTCATCACTGGTGACAGAAGCTGGTGCTACGGAATTTTCAGATGTGGAAGACGCGAAAAACAAAAAAAGAAAGAACAAAACACAACGGAGGCATTAAAAGGCATCACCTCGCGAGAGTCCCAGCACTATTTCCAACAGTGGAAAACGCGTCTAGACCGATGCATTGCTTCAAATGCAGAATAATTTGAAGGCAATAAAAGTGTAAACAGGTAAAATTAAGTGAATAAAATAATGCTGTAAAATTCCGGTTTGTTATGGGTAACCTTCGCGTGTGTGTGAGTATATATGTGTGTGTGTGTGAGTATATATGTGTGTGTGTGTGAGTATATATGTGTGTGTGTGTGAGTATATATGTGTGTGTGTGTGTGTGTGTGTGTGTGTGTGTGTTTGTGTGTACATACTGAAAAGTGTAAGGTAAAGTGTTCCATGTTTTTGCATATTGAAAAAAAGTCTTTTCAGGTGTTCCCAAGACAGAAGCTAGATGAGAATCTATGCGATAGGAGGGTCGAGATGCTCCCAATTCAATAGGGCAAGGCCTACAGCATCGTCTTCGAGGCGTTTAGTGTGTCGAAGACAGAAGGAGACATCCTGTGAGGTACACTACATCTTATTGTACCCCAGTACGAATACAAATGTGATGACAGACGCTGAAGTTCAATGACATCAACTATACGGTTGAACCCTGTTTCGTAGTCAGAATAGCAATCAACGTACAGTCAACCAGAAGAGAAATGTAGCCGTTCGAGGTCAAGATATAATTGAAAATGCTAATTATCGTTGAAGAATGCAGAGCCATGACAGAGCTGAACCGGCTTGTTGGAGGGAAACCACGAAGGGAAGAGGCTGTTTGTGTAGGTCAAAATGACGAATTTGTTCTAAGATCCACTCGCGAACTGTGTTGCCCTGAAGTATTGGAAAATCATGGAAATTAATGTAGTTGACAATAAAAGGCAACAAACTAAGAGTATCATCTGCCAGAGTTCTTTCGTTTTTCTTCCAGAAGCATCAATAATTTAATTCCCGACTGC
>NC_043002.1:101625608-101640608 GCF_006345805.1 Octopus sinensis
ATGTATGTATTCTCCGTAACAAAAACAAAACACGTCTAAGACTTTGTTAGTCACGAACAAGCGGATTACTTTTTATGCACTTAGCACAACCCGAAGATTCGTTTACGCTCTGAGTTTGGTTATGAGAAATATATCAAATCTGAAAAGAACCGAAAAGAGAAAAAAACAACAGCACACATATAAAAAACGAACATACACGCACATACGCACGTAAGAAAAACCAACTACAACAAAACTACTATATTAAATATACAGAATTCAGATTATTGTAGTAATGGAGCAGATACAGGACGGAGAAGATGAGTCCAACAAGAAGCCGAACGAAATGTGCAAAACTCTTGCCATGTAGACTCATTCACGATTTCAATTTCCAATTGAACGGTTCTCTGAATTCACTTAACTGTCAGAGAATGTCCTGAGGGAAGAGAAACCCATAAACCTGAAACATCTCATTATTATATTCTTGGTCAAAGCACTTGGCGTTATTTTAAAACGTCCTAAGATAATTCTCTGACATTAAATCACATCGCATTATCTTGCTCAGCATTATTTTTGGACCGAAAATATCAGAAATGATAATTTTCCTAATTTTGGCACAAGGCCAGCCATTTTGAGTTGTGAGAAAAGTTGATTACGTCGCCCGCAACGCTCACATAGTACTAATTTTATCGAACCCAAAATGCTGACAGGCAAAGTCATTCACAGCGGAATTTGAACTCAGAACTTATAGAACCGGGAAAAAAATCTTTAAGCAGCATCACACACTCACCCATATATACACTCGTGTCTACATACGCACGCGCTTGCCCATACTTACATAGACACAAGTAAACATTATCCTCACATTCTCCCACATTCCTGCGCACTCGGCCTTTATCCAGGTCACGTTTGTCTCCCTTGCAACCCGCGTCTCCAACAACTGACTTCCTTCCGGTCAATTCAATATGCGCAACCATTAATCCGGACACGTTTAGTCTTTTCCATTTTTACTCTCTCCATCTGTTTCCTCTCCTCATTCTGTTTTGTAGAAGAGCGTCGGCTCGAAACGTGAAAGACTTTTCCCATTTTTCCGGGAAGTTAAACACCGTGTTTGCTGTTCCCTCAACTGGTTCTGTCTTTAATATTTGGCTTTTATTTGTTTTGTAAAACTTTGCACCGTATGTGTTCAAACATACTGTACGGGACTCCGATGCTTACGACGGCAAGGGAAAAGCCTGCTCGTGAAATTGATGCGGAATTAGCTGAACACCCTAGAGCCAGGCGTACGCTTTATGTGTTTGTGAGGGAGATTCAGCGCGACAAAAATGTAAAAAGACTGGACTTTTTAAACACATGTACGGCTCATTTTTGCCAGATGATTGGACTGGAGCAACACGAAATAGAATGTTTTTGTCAAGGAACAAAACACACCGCAGGAAATCGAACTCATGACGATTGTGTACCGAATACACTTAACGTGTATTGCTGAAATCCTAAGAATTATATTTTATACTTTCGAGTGAACGTTAAATAAATTTTATATTTTCTTTTATCTTCGGAAAAGTAGATTTCCAGAATCATGTCATGAAGCTATTTTAATGGAGCACTCCGTCGGTTGCGACGACGACGAGGATCCCAGCTGATACGATCAACGGACAGGTTGATCGTGAAATTAATGAGAAAGTGGCCGAGTATTTCACAAACACGTGTACTGTTAACGTAGTTCTCAGGGAGATTCAACGTGACACAGCGTGTGACAAGGCTGACCCCTTAGAATTACAGGTACTACTCATTTTTGCCAACTGAGTGGACTGCAGCAATGTGAGAGTAAAGTGTCTTGTTCAAGGACACAACGTGTCACTGCAAATGGTTCTACTCTTTTCAATGCTATCCCGAAAGAAATTAAAGTGGAAAAAGACCCCAGAACTTTCAAACAATACCTGGACAAATTCGTACAGGAAATACTGTATAAACCACCTACATTTGGATACATCTCAACCAACAATAACTCTCTGCTTGAGTGGTCCATGATGTCCCGAAATAATTAACTAAAAGACTTATCCATGACTTAGTTATGGCCTGGGCAGATAATGGCCGAAACAAATCTAAGTTATCTAAGTTATATATAAACATCACTATATGTATGTATGCATGTATGTATGTGTGTATATATGTATGTATATATGTTTGTATGTATGTATGTATGCATGCATGCATGTATGTATGTATGTATGTATGTATGTATGTATGTATGCATGCATGCATGTATGTATGTATGTATGTATGCATGTATGTATGTATGTATATATGTATGTATGTATGTATGTGTGTGTGTGAAATCGCTGCGTGGCCGAGTGGAGAAGAATTCTGCATTTGCACAACGGCGTCTCTGATTGGATCCCTCTACATTGCCTTTTAACATTTTTCTAAACCGTCAGGGTTGACGAAGGCGTTGCGGGTCGACGGAAGCCGTATACAAGCCCACTGAATGGGTTGTAATCGTAAACCAATCAGTACAGTCTTGCCACAAACTTTATCACGCTGATACTTTCTCGCTGATTCTGAGTTACATGAAGAATGTTGGGTTATATGGAATGAAAATCTAGGACATTTCATTCACCAACTTCTCATCCTCATTGCCAATTCTATGTACCTGCATGCATATATGTGTATACATGGGTGAATGTGTGTGTCTGATTGTGTGTGTGTGTGTGTCTGTCTGTGCATATATATCTTGTGATAGGACATAAAAAAAAAAACAACCAAAAACGCCTACACGGCCAAAATCAGACAAGAATAATAAATAAGATCTACAGAACATTTTGCGTTCAATGAATCAATAACTAACAGCATATTTGCTTTACATGTTCTTTACCAACATTTTGGTTATAAGAAGTCTGCTTCCAAACCGCCTAGTTCGAGGCTTGATTCCACTGTTTGGCATCTTGGGCAAATTTCTTCTAATATAACCTCGGCCTGACCAAAGCCTTGTGAGTGGATTTGGTACACGGAAACTGAAATATTAAAATTACTAAGTCTCTCTAAAGGAGATTACGGCAGCGTTACTGGATATTAATTGTTATCGCCATACTAATATGGCAGTCTAAATATAAGACTAAAGCTGTCGCTGATTAGCTCGAAGAGGCCACCGCAGGTTCGTGAGTCATATAGCTACCGTCTTGGAGCTAATCAGCGACAGCTTTAGTCTTATATTTAGACTGCCATATTAGTATGGCGATAACTATTAATATATATATATATATATATATATATATAATATATATATATATATCTGTGTGTGTGTGGGTGTGTATTTGTGTGTCTACCTTTGTCCCTCCCGCATCGCTTGAAAACTGATGTGGGTGTGTTTAATGTGTCCGTAAGTCAGTGATTCGGCAAAAGCGACCGATCGAATAAGTGCTAGACTTGCAAAGAATATGTTCTGCAATAGATTTCTTTCACAAAAAAAAAATCCGTAAGTCGGTGCTCCAGCATGGCTGCAGTCTAATAGCTGAAACAATAAAATAATAAAAGAATATCACAAAATTCTGCATCACTTATAATAAACAAAAATACAGCAATGGAGTCTCACCATTGGTGCAAACAGCTTTGAATGTCGCATTATATCCCTTCGATAACATATACTTTATCTGGTTTAGCATCGTAATGCATCCATGGATTAAGTTTACATGTCTGAAACATGTAATATAAGAGTTTTAATGTATCACAGAGAGCTCTTCCGAAAGGACACCAGACCGCAAGACTGGAATACTTCCCCAGAGAAGTGGTACAAATCTGCAGCAATACTTGGCCAGAAGAAAAACCAAGCGTATATTATGCCCAGGTACGTTGCCAGAAAGCCTCGAATTTCCAGAAACCTCCATGTAATCTCTCGTAAGAAAATCTGACCAATCAAAGGATATTTCCCCTACTCTGAGTGGATCACGTGATACTCCTTCAACACTATTTTGTTTCGAAGTAGACAGAAACGGATTTAAATACTTAAACCAGATTTACATATAATTTTTATTAAATTATAAATGATTTAAAGTTGCCAGATACGGAATGATTATAGGAATTTCTTAATAAAACTAAAAATTATTTAAATTATAAAGTGTCAATGGGTTTCATAAATAGTTGAGTGTTGAGTTTTGTATCATTTGTTGCGAGGAGTTGAGACAACATCCGCTTTCGATCGACTCAATTAAACTTCCATTTGAAAATAATTGAAGTTGACAACGCTATCAATTTCTCTGCAATTTGTTTGAATGAGGCAGTAAATTCTACTCCATTATTTCTCTGTGCATTGATCGTCTTACAACAGACATCGATAATAAAGAGTAATTCGATCTGCTTTTATTGATTTTTTCCCATCAATATAATCATGTCTTACAACAAGCATATATTTATTATTATTATTATTATTATTATTATTAGTAGTAGTAGTAGTAGTAGTAGTAGTAGGTTGGTGGTAGTGGGGTTGTGTTTTTGTTCTTTAGTTGAGTGAGAAATTGATGTTTGATAGATTGGGTTACTAATTGTGGAAATTTTGAAAAATTCAAAGCGTTTAAAAACCAAAGCATGAACGAAGATTGGAATTAATCTCTGTTTATATATGTATGTGCGTAAGCTTCTGCGTTTGTGTGTGAGTATATGAGTGTAAACATGTAAATGTATGCAGCTATGAATGTTGAGACGTTTGTGTATGAATATATGTATATGACTGTTTGGACACACACACACACACACGCATAAATATCATCATCATCATCATCGTTTAACGTCCGTTTTCCGTGCTAGCACGAGTTGGACGGTTCGACCCGGGTCTGGGAAACCAGGAGGCTGCACCAGGCTCCAGTCCGATCTGGCAGTGTTTCTATAGCTTGATGCCCTTCCTAACGCCAACCACTCCATGAGTGTAATGAGTGCGTTTTACGTGCCACCGCCACAGGTGCCAGGGGAGGCCGACAGCGGTCACGAACGGTTGGTGCTTTTTACGTGGCACTGGAACAGAAGCCAGTCAAGGGGGTGCTGCTATCGGCCACGTTCGGATGGTGCCTTTTACGTGCCACCAGCACAGGTATCACAACTACAATTTCCATTTGATATTTATTTTGATGTTGATGTACTTGACTCAATAAGTCTCCTCAAGCACAGCAGGTCACCCTACGATCCAAGGTAAGCACAGCAGGTCGTTCTGCAATCCAAGGTACTTTGGATGGGCTGGGGCTATGCGAAACTGGTCCAAGAAGCAGCCATGAACTTACATTATTTGTCGGGTCTTTGCAGTCATAGCATATCTCCAGAGATCTCGGTCTTTCCCCATTGCCTCTGTGAGGCCCAACGTTCGAAGGTCATGCTTGACTACCTCATCCCATGTCTTCCTGGGTCTACCTCTCCCCCGGATACCCTCAACTGTTTGGGAGTGGCACTTCTTCACACATATCTCCTCCTCCCTCCGCAGTACATGACCATACCAGCGCGTGTGTATATGTGTGCGTGTATGTATTATGCATGTATGTATGTATGTATGTATGTATGTATATATATATATATGTCTGTATGTGAATATTAATGGGTGTGTGCATGTGCGGGCCTATGTGTTTGTGTGCGATGGTGTGCACATCTGAATGTTTTCAGGTTTTTCTATGTAAATGCAACCATGTCTGTTTGTATGTATGTTTGTCAATACTTATGCCTGTGTTGGCGTGTGAATATTTGCAAATATGAATAATTATACATTTATGTATGAATATGTGTGTACGCACACACTCATGTGTGTGTCAATGTTTCAATGTGTATGTGTAAACGTATATGTCTTTGTGTGTGTATGTGTGTGTGAGTGCGCGCGCGCATGTGTGTGTGTGTATCCATGCATATATACATTCACGTTTATGAATTTGTGTTGCAAGGTTCCTGATGCGAAACCGACCGGTGAAACTGATATTGTCGCATTTTGGGACGGTCATTTTCGTTTTGCTAAACAAACACATGCACTATGTATTCATTCTTCACTCGATTATTATCGTTCTTATTCTAAGAAATCAACCCTTGGACTTATTCTTTGGAAGCTTAGTACCTATTCTGTCGGATACTTTTGCCGAACTGATAAGTTACGGGGGCGTAAACACACCAGTATCGGTTGTCAAGTGATGTTGAAGGACAAACACACACAAACAGACAGACAGACAGATACACTACACACACACATACACACACACACAACACACACACACACACACCACACACACACACACACACACATATATATATATATATATATTATATATATATATATATATATATATATACGATGGGCTTTCAGTTTCCGCCTCCCAAATCCATTGATAAGGCTTTGGTCGGCCTGAGACTATGGTGAAAGGCACTTGCTCAAGGTGCCACACGGAAGGACTGAGCCTGGAACCATATATATGTGTGTGTGTATATATATATATATATTATATTTATACTGTATTATATTTATACTGTAGCAATTGGAGAATCTTGGTTGAATGCTTCGAGCTTTGTACTTATTTCGTTTAAAACCTGGTTCTTATTCTATCAATCTCTTCTGCAGAATCGCTAATTGACAGGGATGGAGATATACCAACATCAGTTGTGAAGCAGTGAGTGTGGGGACGGCAGAGAGATAAAGAAACAAATCCTTGGACAAGAAGCTCGTACGGTTAGTGTGTCTTCATAAATGACTGCCAT
Organism: Octopus sinensis; assembly: GCF_006345805.1. NCBI lineage: Eukaryota > Metazoa > Mollusca > Cephalopoda > Octopoda > Octopodidae > Octopus > Octopus sinensis. The sequence continues at coordinate 101,632,302 of NC_043002.1, forward strand.
GATCCCAAATGTTTACAGATTCTGCTCATTGCTATTTTGCCATTTGGTTTTCTCTCGAATCTCTTCGACAGTCCCACAATTTTTTCCATGGTCCTTCTCCTTCCCTACAAGCGAGATGGGTTGAGGGAAAACTGAATAAACTGTTGCTTAGATGTGTTTCCCTGTTCTATTTTAAGGGGATAAGAAATATTTCATTCTTTAGAAAACCCCATCGCGTACTCCTTTGGTGATTTACTACGTTAGTTGCTGTTGTGAAGAGTCGTTCTCCTTGCAGTTAGCTTGTTACTATTTTTGCCGCTGTGTCTTTTCACTTCTGTTTTAAATTTTTTGATCCACAGATTTAACACTGAGGTTTCCGTCCATGCGCAACCATCAAACTGAATTATTTTCCGGTGTCAATACGGTGTGTTTGGGGATTATTTCGGGATAGCCTCGGGAATAACTTGTTTTTGGAGGTCAATGCAGAACACATCATATATTGATATATGTAAATATTGTTGTTCAAATATTCTATGGATATTTCTAAAACACTTATTATATGGACTATTTTCGTTTTCTCACTTCACATTCGACTTATCTCGATTTCCAGATCTTTATATATGTAAATAACTTCTCTTTTAGAGGTAATTATCGTAAGTTGTGAGTGATATTTTGATTCGAAGGTATTATTTGTCATGGCGGTCTTTCACAACAACATCTGGTTGTTTAGCCTTGATCCCTTTGTCGGTACGTATTGGAATACCTCAGAGTGCGTTTCCTTTGCTATTCCAGGAGACTTCTCACGATGGATTGTTCTGTTATCCGTTTTGGCATAACTTCAGGTTTATGGAAGCCAAAGTCAGTCATGATCGTTGACGTATTCACGTTTTAGTCTGAGCAGCGAGAGATTAATTGTTTCTTTCACATCTCTACAGTCAACACTTCGTGTACGCTCTATGCTGTAGTAGTAGTAGTAGTAGTAGTAGTAGTAGTAGTAGTAGTAGTAGTAGTTTTGTTGTTGTTGCTGCAGCTGTCGTCATCGTCATCACCGCCGCCACCACCACCACCACCACCATCACCACCACCACCACCACCATCATCATCATCATCATCATCATCATCATCATCATCATCATTATGAACAGCAATAATTGCTTATTGTAGTTGAGAAGACAATTATTGAAGTTATGCTGAGTTAGTAGTTTGCTGGAGAAATGTTTAAAAGGCAAAAAAAAAATGAATAGAGTATTAAAAAAAATATAGAAAAGAAAGTGAATGGTAAAATACTAATGGCATTACGTCATTAAATCTTCGAATCAGGCAAATCATTCAATCTTTCTTTCAATGTGAACTCTTCGTTATTTAGAATGACATTTTATAAACGCAATTCACCAGAATGGAAAGAAATGAATGACAATTAGCTTATAGAAACGATTTATTTTCGTTTTAGTAATATAAATATTCATTTAGACACACGTACATATACACACACTTATACATCGAAACATATATAGACAAAGAGAGAGAGAGTGTGTGTGAGAGAGAATGTGTGTGTGTCGGTGGATGGAGATGCAAACAGACAGACAGACAGACAGAGACAAAGATAATTATACAAGCATTTAAGCACACAGAGGTAAAATGACTAAAGCTTTCGAAGTCGTTCGACAAAAGCTAATCTCAGAGAGAAACTGCTTTGAAATTTGTTCGTATTGTCTTTAAAAAAGGATCAAATAAGTAATGTATTCCTCGATGCATTGCGTCTGCATTATAGAGAAATAAATCACTAATATGTCAGTCGTTACGATGGTCATGTCTGGAGGTTTTTCGTTAAGTATGTCGGGAAAGACAATATATCGTGACCCAAGGAAGTAATCCAAGAATGTGCAAAAACGAAATTTGGACGACTCATATCTGAACGCGTACGATATCGACCGAACAGTACAGAAATACGCATGCGTGGTCGAATCCATGTACAAAACTAAAAGTTGTGAACAACTGGTGCGCTGTACACCTTTGTGCTGCTAAATCCGTGAAATGTTTCATGAATTATAATACGTTTTATCCTGAAATAAATCGAAATGAATTATACTACATTTATTAGGCTGAAGCAAGCACGCACATTCACATACACATAGGCACGTACAAACACACATACAATTACGCAAAGACACACGCACACAAACACACACTCACGCACGAACACACACACACGCACGGACACACTACTTTCTTCTTCCGTCTTCATTTTATATTGGACTTTCCTATGTTTCTGAAAAAGAGCTTTGCTCGAAACGTTAACCCATCTTTCTTTACTTCCCTGAGCGTCGGATAATACTCGCGTACACGCGTTGTTGTTTATTTTTTGTTAGTTCTTCGTATTTTGGATTTACTATATATATATATAATATGTGTGTTGGTGCGTACATATACTACTCTGTCGGTTATGACGACGAGAGTTCCATTTGATCTGATCAACGGAGCACCCTGCTAGTGAAATTAATGTGTAAGTGTCAGAGTATTCCACAGACACGTGGACTCTCAACGTAGTTCTCAGGGAGATTCAGCGGGACACAGAATGTGACAAGGATAGCCCTTGCAAATACAGGTACTACACATCTTTGCAAGCTTAGTGAACAAGGGCAACATGAAGTAAAGCGTCTCACTCAAGGACACAACACACCGCCGAGAATGGAACCCATGATATTACGAATGAGAGACGAATGCCCTAAACACTAGGTCACGTGCCTTCACTTTATCTATCTATCTATCTATATATCTATCTAACTATCTATCTATCTATATCCATCTATTCATATATATATATATATATATATATATGTATGTATGTATGTATATATATATATATGTATGTATATATATATAAATATCACTATATATATATATATATCTATATATATCTCCCTATATAAATATATATGTGTGTGTGTGTTTCACTATATATATGTATATATATAAATATATATAATGTAGACAGCAGTTTGCAATGCTTCAGCAAAAAGAAAAACTATAACCATCGCTAAATGAGACTTGGGTGTTAGAAATCCCTAGATTGCTAGAAATAAGAGCTAACATGCTCTAATACAGTAGTCAAAGCACATAATTGTAAGCATATATACTGACAGAGGCTGTAACGGTCCAAAAACACCGTTCCAGAATTCCCCATACTAACAGTTAGTTTCTGCAGTTTCCGTTGCCTCATCAGTGGCGACTGGCTCACTTCGGCAGATTCTGCACTTAATTCTCTATTAGTTTCTATGTTTTCATCATGGAAATCATTAATGATTTAGCGAAGCGCTAATATCCGAACAGAAAATGAATTGTGGCAACAGTTTATTCTTCCCTTTATTCTTGTAGCGCTTTCAGCTGACGGAATATGATGAAGCTATATAAAATGAATCCCTCTTGCCAGGTATCGAAACTAGGCCTCGCAGCAGCTTTTATTTATATTGCAATACGTTTTGTAAAACCTTTCAATAAGACAATTTATATGAATGAATGAGTCCTGGTCGGAATTAAACAAAACCACCACCAACAACAACAACAACACCACGACGACGACGACCACCACCACCACCATTATCATCACCTTAATCATCGTCATCGTTATCGTCACCATCAATATTATTATTATTATTATCATCTTCATCATCATCATCACCATCATCATCATTATTGTTATTATTATTATTGTTGTTGTTGTTGTTATTATTATTATTATTATTATTAATATAAACGTCGCACAATATAGGGTCTGTCAAGTTACAACAAGGACCTCAGACAGACAGTACTTCACGCAATATGCGTGCACTTCCAAGTAACGCCGACTTTTGCAATGAACCTAAACAATACTTTATTTTGTACTCCCCTTTTCCGCATTTGTTCTTTTTTTAATCTTTCCCTGTGAGACATTTAACCTTCTGGTTATTACTACACCTCTTGCATAAATCAACAAGTCTCCTATATATTTAATATCTATCCCTGCTGATAACAGAATCTAATTTCCCAGTCATTTCTAGCGGCTTCCATCTGTTGGTGCCTTTTCTTTACTCATTACTTTTGTATCGCATCTAAAATCTTCTGATCTTCCTCACTTAAATCACTTAAGTCATTGGTGCCAGTTGTCCCTTCCTTATTGGTAGTGCTATTATTATTTTTTCCTTTAGGTTCTTTGGTTTGAGCTGTATCTCTTATGTTGTTGTTTTCTTTCCTGTTACTTGGTTTTCCTTTTCCAGTTCACTTGTGATCTCTTCTACCTCCAATACTCTCATCCACGAAGGTCCTTCTTACTTTCTATTACTTTACTAGTGTCATGTTCATACCATTTATTAGTACATTCAAATCCCAGCTTTCTACTTAACTCCCAGTGGATCACACGCCCTAGGTTGTCATGTCTTTTCTTCTATTTTTTCAGTGCCAGCATGCTACATCCACTTACTATTTGAGTAACGCTTTCATCTTTTGATTTGCATAACCTACATTGGGAATCTATTCGGTTTTTGTCTGTCTTGGCTTTTATCAAATTAGTTATTGAGGCTTGATTTTGTGCAGCTACAAATAAACTTTCTCTCTCCATGTTTAGCCTTCCTTTCTACAACCATAACCATGTCTCTCTACTACTATTTCCAGAACTTTCTTTGGGAATCTATCATCCAACGGCACCTGCCAGTTAAATAACTTTGTTCTTTTTTCTAGTTGTTAACTTCGATTGGCTGTTTGCTTTCCTGATGCCTTACTGTGACTCTTGCAGCTCTTAATAAACTTTCTTCACTATTACCTACATAGTAGTCTATATCTAACCTAGCTAACTCCACGCAGTCTTCTACTGAAATCTAACCCCTTCCAACTTCCTTTCTAGGTAAGTATAATCTTGCTACTCCTGCTCTTGTGTTGAATACTCTAGTCATGTTGAGTTTCTTCCTATTTCTGCTGTCTAGCTCTGCTAATTCAGTTTCTGTCCAAACTTTATAAGCTGCTGAATATCTCAGTAATGATACTGCCAAAGTATTTACAGCCTTCACTAGATTCGGACCATTTAGCTTTGAATTCATAAGCTTCATCACTTTCTGATGTACTCCTCAATCTTCATTTTAAAAAAAATTTCTATTGTTAGTACTCCGACTGATTCTAATACTCCTAGATTCTTATAACTCTCTACTCATTTCAATGATTTTACTATCTGGCTATTTGGTAATTGGATGTCTTCACTGTCGTCTAACTGTCCCCTTTTCAAGACTTATATTGCACTTTTACCCATGCTAAATTCCATGCCTCTATCTTTGCTGAAAAGTCTTACAGTCTGTATTAAAGAGTTTATCTTTTTTTCATTCTTACTAAAAAAAACTTCATCTAGAGGAAATGGTTAATTTTTCCTCACTATCCAGGAACTGACATCCTGCTTTTGCCTTTTGTAAGACCGAAGTGAAGGGGATCAAACATAAGACAAATATTAAAAGGGATAACAAGTCTTGGAAAATTCCTCTCTTGATATTAACTTTCTCTCTAAAACTGTGCCAACTGAGTAGAGATCTACTCTCCATTTCTTCATGCTAAAACTAATTAATTCTCTTATGTTGTCTGCAATACTGTTGTCTGTTAATTAATTCACTTACGTTGTCTGCTGTACTGAATATACTCAGGCATTCATGTATCCATGAGTGTGGGATCATGTCATAAGCTTTGCTGTAACCTAACCATGCTATCGTTAGATCTTGCTTTCTAGAGTTTACTTCATTTAGGACTGTTTTATGTATAATAAATCACGCGTTCCTCTAGCCTTCTTCTTCTTCTTCTTCTTCTTCTTCTTCTTCTTCTTCTTCTTCTTCTTCTTCTTCTTCTACTACTACTACTACTACTACTTCCCCTTCTACACTTCTACTTCTTCTATTTCTCCTTCTTCTTTTCTTCTTCTTCTACTAATTCTTCTACTTCTTCTATTCTCCTTCTTCTTTTCTTCTTCTTCTTCTTCTTCTTCTTCTTCTTCTTCTACTACTACTACTACTACTACTACTTCCCCTTCTACACTTCTACTTCTTCTATTTCTCCTTCTTCTTTTCTTCTTCTTCTACTATTTTTTCTACTTCTTCTACTATTCTTCTTCTTCTTCTTCTTCTTCTTCTTCTTCTACTACTACTACTACTACTACTACTACTTCCCCTTCTACTTCTTCTACTTCTTCTATTTCTCCTTCTTCTTTTCTTCTTCTTCTACTATATCTTCTACTTCTTCTATTCTCCTTCTTCTTTTCTTCTTCTTCTTCTACTATTTCTTCTACTTCTTCTTTTCTTCTTCTTCTACTATTTCTTATACTTCTTCTTTTTCTTCCTCTTCTACTGCTACTACTACTACTACTACTACTACTACTACTACTACTACTACTTCTTCTTCTTATAATTATTCTTATTCTTCTCCTTCTCATTTTCCTCCTCTTCCTTCTTCCTTTCTTTCTTTTTTTATCATTTCCTTATATGTAACCCCCGTACTTTATGTCTCTGTTTGTATTGTCCCCCTCATCCTTCACCCTTGTGGCAAATAAATGAAATCATTCTCATTATTATTATTGTTGTTTCTAATACTAGTAATCGTATTGTAGAATTAATAGTAGTAGTGGTGGTGATGGTAGATGCATTCGATAAGAAAAATGAAGTGAATATCAATATATAAGGGTGGATGGCACTAAATGGATTGTGTGTTTATTTCCTTCTGTCCTTTATGGTAATTCCAATCAACACTGAGAGATCAATATTGTCATTTCAATCATATGAGTGGTTGTGGAGTTCGATAAAATACGCAAATGTCACGTGCTGGGTCAATTAAATGGACCCGAAGCGTTCGTTTCCCAACAAAGTAAACCCGGTGCCGGGGAAGGAAAACGTTTTAAATATGACAGGTGAAGAAGATGAAAAGAAATCATTTGTGATGTGTTCAGTGTTATCCTATTCAGAGGTAACTAATTCCTAAGGTTTCTTCTCTTCATTTCTTTTCTAAATATTATATCAAATTTCTGTTTAGTTTTTGGAATTGACATATGTAAATATTTATCATAAATACTTAACCAAATCTTCGCTATTTATTATTCGTGAAACACCACCCGAATATATTGTTATCATTTTTCTTTCTTTCTCGTAACAAAGACGTTCATTTTTGCGCTCAGCAAAAATATTTTTTGCATGAATTGAAATTTATTTATTCTTGCTTCAGCCTCATTATAAATTCATTCCTGCCTTTCAGAATTATGTGGCTTGAATTCAAAGACAAAAATCTTCGGAATTATATTTGATTCTGAAAATACAAAATTAACGATATACCCTTGCGGTTTTTGCAGATAAAACTGTATAAGGCTGCATTTGTTTTAATTTAAGCTTAAAAGGAAGGAAAAACAACAACAACAAAGACACATCCACCAAGTGATTGGCTAATCTTTAATTTCCTGTTGGCTTTTCTCGCTTGCTTCCTCGCTCATTACTGATTCTTCTATTTGAAAATTGATTTCACAACTTTTACTCTATGACCTTCATTCGTGTTTGGAAATCATTTTGTTTTAAGTATTTCTTTCTTTCTTTTTTTTATAGGTAGAATGAATAACACAAGTTTATAAAAAATAAAAATATGAACAAAAACACAAAGTTGCACAAAAATAACAAAATTAATCGACAAAAAATATATAAATAAAAAAAAACAAGGAACAAACACACGATAAACAAGAGATGGCAAAGAAGAAAAACAACAGTAAGAAGAAGATTTCGTATTGTCTCTCATCGATCATTTTCAGAAGTTAGCCTGACAAACCGATTCAAAGGAAGACATCATCACGAAAAGAGAAAAGACAAGAAACAAACACAAAAGCCAAACCAAAAAAGAAAAGATGAAAATCAACGAAGATTAATATTTTCTCCACCTTATTAAGAATATAAGACAAACAAGCTATAAAAAAGGCTAAAACCGCAAGCCAACAATAATGACAACAACAACGATTGTAGCAATAACAACTGCAACGACCACAGCCTCAGTAGTAACACAACAACAACAACAACAACAATAGCAATTAGACTTGCAACTAAACAAGAAGGAAAACAACAACTGCAACAACAACGACACCAAAAATAATAACAACTAGATTAAGAAAAAGTAAAAATCTAAGCGTGGCGTCAATAGAATTCAAAGAATTAATTATTTCAATAAATTTTCTATTTAATTATAATGAAATCTTATAAGATGGAGTTAAACCAAAAAAGAAAAAAAGGACATTGCAAAAAGTGAAAAAATAATTGCGAAAAAAGCACCCTGAAAAAACAAATCCGAAATAGATTC
>NC_043002.1:101650608-101653108 GCF_006345805.1 Octopus sinensis
AAATTTTGCAAAACGCCAGAGCGAAAGCGAGCAAGGCGAAGGAAAAGATACAAAATATAGATTAATCACAAACCAGGTTTCGTTGTCAATGTATTGCGTATTTATTTACGTAATCATCCGCAAACTCGTCAGTGTGATCGTCTTAGCAACTATAATTTGAAGAACTATACACGGAGCGTCCGCATGAGATTGAACATGTATACAGTTGTACAAATTACATTTGGAGTCACTTTTCAAAAGCCATTGCTCTGGCGCACCAAACTATTTCTTCAGAAAATTATTCTCTGCAGTGAATTTTGCCGGTTAGGGAACATAGCTATTTAAATTTAAATTTAAAATAATAAGGTTGAAAAATTGAATATTAATTTGATTAATATCAATTTAAAACCTGTAGCCTAGCATAATTAAAAATCTGAAGTTTCAGAAAACTTTTATTACATACATATAAAAGGGATGACCTGTAAGTGAGCATCTATTATGCTAGAAGAAGACCCGCTATTGTCTAACAACTAAGAAAAAATTGTTCTCAGGAAAATTTAGCAAAACGCCAGAACGTAAGGGAGCAAGACAAATGAAAAGATACAAAATATATACTTATATACAGGCATATATACGTACAGAAACAGAAACACACTCACACAAACACACACACACACACACACATATACACACACATAGACATACATACATAAATACATGCAAACTATACCCTTCCCATGTTCCCTATTTGTTTTCGATGATGGAATATCTCATACTGTGGGATATCTCAGAAACAGCTGTAAAACTTTCAATCTTTCCAATAATAACAACGTATGTGCTCGATCGAATAACACCATATGCAAGGCTCTATGCTTGGAATGACCAATTATAAACACCATTGGAACTCACACAAAAGGTGTAAGAAACACATATATACACCATTCTACTTAAATAATGGAACTGAAAATACAATATCCTTTCGTATCTCATGTATGTTTTCATTCCTCCACTTCACTCTGTATTTCATATCTTCTCGATAATAACTATTACGAATATTTACTATGTTTATCGTATCTAAAAGAATAGAGGTTCTAAAATCTTCACAACGTTGGTTTTTTATCTCATTCTCAAATATATATATATATATATATATATTATATATATATATATATAATATATATATATGTATGTGTGTGTGGTGTTTGTGTGTGTGTGTGCGTGTGTTCCTTTATTCTTTTACTTGTTTCAGTTATTTGACTGCGGCCATGCTGGAGCACTACCTTTAGTTGAACAAATCGACCCAAGACTTTCTTTCTTAGCCAAGTACTTACTCTATCGGCCTCTTTTGCCGAACTGCTAAGTTACGGGAACGTAAACACACGAGCATCGGTTGTCAGGCGATGTTGGGAGGGGACAGATAGACACACAAACACATACATAATAATATTCAAAATCAAATCTAACTTCACTTGCATCTCCGAAACCTCATATACGTGATCAGATACTCGGGCTGCCATCAAAAGTATATTGCCTAAAGAGGAAATTCGGTCCGAAAGAGATGCACGGTGCACAAGCAACAAATTTCCTCCCATAAAATCGCCAAATATACCTCAGTCAGCACGTAGACGAAAGAACAGAACTGTTACAACCACAATTCGAAACTTTCCCATTTTATCCACCTGCCTTCTGGGTCTTAACACAAGTAAAACTGAATAAAGAAGCTTCATGTATCCAAAAATAGAAACCAGAATTAGATATAAATGCATATTAAAAATAAAGGACTAATGGAAGATGTAAGCCAGAATAAAAACAGATAACACACACAAAAAAAAAAACGAAAATAACAGATTTACCTCCCATCTATTATAAAATGAGAGAGTGAACAATTATCTCCTCTTGTAATATTTCATACCCCCACCAACAATTTATCTCTTTCAACTCTTTGATGAGGAATGCGAAACCGGTCCTTACTTCAATTATGCTGAAAGAACAAAACCTTATTTTGTAAAAATATTGTATAATGGCCTAAAATTATTATATGCCCTAAAATCCTGTAAAAGAAATCTGGTTTTCTCAACTTCTCTCTCACTCTCTCTCTCTCTCTCTCTCTCTCTCTCTCTCTTTCTCTCTTTACATATATATATATATATATATATTGTTACAAATATTTGTAAGCAACTAATATAACAAACAAATGCTAGAATATACACATTAGCTATTATAAATATACACGAGTTATGCTTCAAGGTATATGTATATGTGTGCATGTGTGTATGTGTGTGTGTGTGTGTGTGTGTGTGTGTACTATGAAGTAGTTTTTCTGCATGGTAAAGTTAATGCACTCGATAGTATTTTAACATCTAGTACAAGAACGCCCGTGCCAATTCAAAGAATTTGGTGCAAAACGAAAAGTTTTAAGCGAAAAGTTGTTGCTAAAGAAACAAACATGGTGGTCGGTAGACATAATTGTCGATCTCTTTAAAGTTATGCTGTTGCTGCTGGTGCGAGAAGACAAAAACAA
>NC_043002.1:101658108-101678108 GCF_006345805.1 Octopus sinensis
TATTATATATATATATATATATATATATATATACATATATAAACCCTTGTATCAGTGGTTGTCTCTCACCACAACTTGACAACCGACATTGGTTTCTTTATGTCCTCATAACTAAGTGGATCTGCCTGCCTGACAGAGAATAATTACCAGGCAATCTGACGAGTACTGGTTTCGAATTGTTGGAGTAAATTTACAGAACGGTGCTCCATCATTGCCCCTGTGAAACAATTTTGCATACATGAATATATATTTGCGGGAGTGTATATGTATACGCGTGTATGTATGAGTATATATATATATATATCGATGTACATGCACATCAATGTTACACGCAAACACACTCATGTATCTATTTGGCAAATGACTTGATGAAAGGTCTTTTAGAAATTAAAGAAACTGTTATATTGTTTTGAGAATTCATTTAACCGTTGAAGGACTCGCAGTAACTGGAATCTTCACTTTACATATATTTCTTAGGGTGTAAAGCTTTCGTTGAACCTCTGAACCAAATCGCTGGAACTATTTAACACTATTATTCAGAATGGTTTCGTTTGAAAGGTCTTACATGCTTTTCTCTACCTTTCCTCTCTCATTCTCTCAATCTATCTATCTATCTATCTATCTATCTATCTATCTATCTATCTATCTATCTATCTATCTATCTATCTATCTATCTATCTGTCTGTCTATCTATCTATCTATCTATGTGTGTCTATCTATCTGTCTATCTATCTGTGTCTATCTATCTGTCTGTCTGTCTGTTTGTCTATCTATCTATCAATCTATCTTTCTGTCTATCTATCTGTGTCAATCTATCTATCTATCTATCTATCTATCTATCTATCTATCTATCTATCTATCTATCTATCTATCAATCTATCTATGTATGTATCTATCTACCTGTCTGTCTATCTATCTATCTATCTATCTATCTATCTATCTATCTATCTATCTATCTATGTGTCTATTCTTCTATCCATCTATTCATCTATCCATCTATCTATCTATCAATCTATCTATCTATCTATCTATCTATCTATCTATCTATCTATCTATCTATCTATCTATCTATCTATCTATATGTGTATCTATCTATCGATCTATCTGTGTATCTATCTATCGATCTATCTGTCTCTCGGTCTGTCCATCGTCCGTCAATCTATCTGCCTGTCTATCATCCATCCATCCATCTATCTATCTATCTATCTATCTATCTATCTATCTATCTATCTATCTATCTATCTCTGTTCTGTTTTCTAAATCTTTCGGACCTGGCCGCTAGTCGGAGTAGTCCTTTTACAGTAGTTGTTCTTTGACTGCTTGACTTAGCAATCCACTAGTATTCTTTCAATCCAAATGCTTTCGTCACTAAGTTCCCATGTTTCATCACTACCATTTCTCTTCTTCTCCGTTTGTTTCCCCCTTCTCTCTTCTTTTTAACAAAACTTTGTCCTGGTGCTATCTTTTCAAACGTTTCAAAACATCCTTCGCTCTGTATATGTAAAATCTGTTTGAAATATCTTCTTGTAGTGCAATTCGATTTGAATTTACATTATAATATATATATATATATATATATATATATGTATTTATCTCTCTCTCATATATATATATATATATATATATATTTATCTTTCTCTCTCTCATATATATATATATATATAATGTATATATATATATATATATATATATATACACACACACACACACATATATATATATATATATATATATATATATATGTAAGCTTGTGCATCCGTGTGTGCGTGATTATGTATGCGATCGTATTTTGGTGCGTTTCTGTGTGTGTATGTGTGTGTGTGCATGTGTGTGCGTGTGTGTGTGTGTGTGTGCGTTATTGTATCAAGAGCCCAATAAAAGTAAACAAGATTATTCTAAGCTTGCGTTAAGCTTTCGTTAATCCTCAAATCCTGAAACTAATCTAGCCTGCTTCATCTGTCGGTGTGAAATGGTCAATTTATATATAAAACGAAAGGAAAAATAGCCACATGTGAATGCATAGAAAGAATTATCAGAAGAATTGTAAACATATTTTATTGGCAAAGAAAATACCTCAAACAATTCTGAATGCAAATTAGCAGAGAAAATTTTTATCTGTAGGATAACAACTGTTCATTAAATATCTTGACATTACAGTTTTAATCTGGCAAAAGTTTTAATTCAGTTACGGAGCTTTGCTTTAGTATCAAGTATGTTTTACTTTAATTTCCCTGTAGAACCATTGATAACTTTACTAATTCCATCCGTACTAATTACGTTTTAAAGTTGCTGTAATAAAAATTGATGCGTACGTATTGGATGTCTGTGTGGTTAACTAGTTCACTTGACAACGATGGGATTTCTGGTTCGATTTCTTTAGGAGATGCGTTGACCAAGTTTCTTCTACCTTGGCTGGCGAACACTATAAGGAAGCACGTCTAAGGAATCGTTTGAATTCTTGCTTGGTAAACTCAACCTCTCACTTCTGTTTACTCTCACTACGTTTAGCGAGCTACATTCTCGTTCAAGTTTTGAAACCAGATCTGCAGTCAAAGTCTAACAATCTACCATAGATATACCAGTAATAAATAGTTTGAAAATAACCAGGGTTGGTGCAATTTCCCTCCAAAGTGGCCATTGAAAAATGTTTTTCACATCAAGACAGCTATGGGGATTCATTTCCAAAAGGGAAACAGTGCACTCTGCTTAACAAAATTGTATATTGTTTTATTCCTTTTTATTTATTTCAATAATCTAATTGTGGCCAAGATGGAGTTATGTCAGTCATGCTGACAAATATTAATCTGGTAAGGTATTGTCGAAGTCAGAGTAGGATAGAAGACAAAGTCTACAATGATTCTAATTCGCAGCACCATCTGTAACTTGTGATCGACATTAGGTGAAAGAAACTGTGAGGAAGCCTGCTGTATACACACACACATGCACAAACACTCACGCATGCACACACATACATACATACACACACACACACACACAGCAGTGTGTCTAAAAGTTGACGAAAAGTTGGGTGCTTTTCTCATAATGGCATGTCATTGATGAAATCGCGAATGGTGACAAAAAGCCTTTTACAAACCCGTTTGATTAACCGAAATATTTATTAAATAATCGATTAGTTAACTGATCAAATAGTTAACCAAATGACAAGCACTTAGTAAAGAAGTGAAACAGAACCAGAGGTAACGTGTTTATTATTAGTACAATGACCCACCTGAGATGCAACAACATCCCTTGTAATACGTATTCTCTGGGTGTCAAAAATGCATTGGCCACTTGATTCGTCCGTTAAAACTTGTACCGAATTGCAAAACAAAGTCTGCAGCGGTAGGGTTTGAACTTGGAACAGCGAAGGTACGAAATAAATTCTGGCCTACCATTTTACTACGTGTGCTATTTATTCACCCATTTCCAGTAAACTTAGGAAAGATTAATTCTTGCTGAAAGAGAATGGGAAAACGTATCGTTTTCTTTCTCAAACACGTTAGTTATGTCTGTGTGTGCATATATAATCATGGATATACGTGTGTGAGTGAGTGAGAGGAGGAGAAAGAGAGAGAGAGGGAATGTGTGCGTCCGTGTGTGAGCGCGTTGTGTGTGTGTTGTGCTGTGTGTGTGTGTGTGTCTGTACAAAGATGAAGTTATGCCTTTGCTGAACGAAAATTTTATTTACGATGCTAGTTGTGAAGGTGATCTTAAAATAGACATGGAATGTTTATGCACGTATATATTATATATATATATTATATAATATATATATATATATATATATATATATAATATATATATATATATATATATATATATATATATATAATATATATATATATATACATATATATACATATACATACACACACACACATATATATATATATATATATACATAAATGCATACACACACACGTAGGCAAATACGCTTACACTTGCACGCATCTACACTCGCACACATACTGGCGGGCAAAAAGTGTTAGAAAAGATAGATGTACGTTTAAATAACCCGAAATATTCGCGAAGAGTCAAGAATGAGAATGGTGAGAGAGAAGAAATGATTTCACTATTCTGTGGGCTGTTAAGTGTGTTGGAAATGTGGAAAATGATAACCGAGATGGTTTTTTGCGTCTGTATGCTACGAATGCATGAATAAAATAAACATACTTGGATGGATTTTCGAGTGAGAAACAAGAAATAGGTTGTTTGTGCTGTATCGGAGAGAGGCACAAATTCTTTAAGGCAAAGTGAATTATTTTTATACGGGTTGGTTCTGAAGTAACAACATTCAAGTAAAATATTTGAATTAATAATTGAGTTTTTAAGTACAGTTGCGTACAATCATATTTATGACGTTCGTGTAAACTCAGAAAGAGTCTCGATACATAATTCGCAATATTTTTCCTACATCACTGGGTTATGAATGACGACATCGGACCGTATGGCACAAGCATTTCAACGGAATTGCGCTTCATCAGCTACGGACACTGATCCCGTCGCCCATTGTCAATTTAAGCTGCCGATGTTATATTTATGCTGCAAATAACATATTTGCTGACACGTACTAAGCTTGGGGAAGCTGGAATTATTAACTAAAGTCGCAAATTTTTCAAGCTGGAATTTATCGGTGTTTAAAGTCATCCATAACACATTCGTGTACATTTGGACGTGCTTACTCATTTCACAGAGGAAGTAGTTTTGGGAGAAAATCCTCCTCATAGACAATATCTTTAACCTCTCACATTTGTTTTTCACGTCCTCCAAGCGTAATTGTAGGAAGGAGGTTGTTATCCCTGACTTTAGGTAAAATATCTTGTTGAAACATTTGGAAACAGCGCTGAGTCTATTAACGACCAAGTTAATCGTAGTGGTGTCAAAACGTGTCGTGTATTAAGATGAGGCCTAAAAGCAAGAAAGGCTTGCACAGAGAAGTCAGCATTATCGCCATGATTTCATTTATAATGAATTCGTCGACCTTAAGCTGCGTTAGAAACATTTTAATAATCTGCTGAAATGAAACTTCTGAAACTCAACGCTCCCATCTGTATCGAAATGTTATTAATGTCTACAGTAATGTTGTGGAGGTTCATAGCCTAGTGGTCAAGGTTTTGCACTCCAGTTTGCAAGATGTTCGTTTCGATCCCGGACTAGGCTGTGTTTTTGAGCAAATCACTTCCTTTCACGTTGCTTCAGTGCACTTACCTGTTACAAGTAACCGTGAGACGGACTGCAAGACTGTCTGAAAGGAATGTTGTGGTCTCCGTCATTTACACACAATGGAAACCAAACAAGTGTCACTATGGGTCTGGGTCACTGCCCCTTGCCTTAGGATTTCTAGGAATAGTGGCAGTAATTACTATATCGGGAACCTGCAGTAATTTTTTTACGTTGCATTTGAGTCATAAAATTTAATAATTTTAAAGCGATCGGTTTAAATATAATCAATATGTTCAAATGGCATAACTAAATAATGTGGGACTATATACTGTGAGTATGGAAAATAAAGTTAGCTAACTCTAATCTTTAGCCGAGCAAAGAACGTAGACAACTCCGCACATTATTGCTATTGAGATTTCCTCAAGGAAATTATAAATTTACCCAGCCTAAGTTTAGAGCTGTAGAACACAAACAACGATAAGTTGCGTGGCTTTTAAGGCATAACAAATCTAGTTAACAGTCAAGATGGAGACAAATTTTTGTTTCTTTTAGAACGTTAAATTTCTGTAGACGTGTTGCAGTTTCTGAGCCCAAGGCCTATTAAACATTAATCCAGTCATTCCTCGTCCTTTTTCTCTCCTTACTATTCCTCAGAATTTGGTACGAGAGTGTTCTTCATTTACCTCCGACATAAGAATGTCAATGAAAGCAACTGTTCGGCTTCAAGAACACGCCTTGTGTCCTTTTCCTGCAAATACGTCTTGTGATTTTTTTCGTTCTAATGACATGTCCATTGTAGCGGAGTTGTGATTTCCCGGTGCGGAATAATGGCGTCTCGACCGGGTCCCTGAGTTATTCAACCTGTCAAATAACTTTAATCCAGAGATCTTTCGGAGGAACCCTATTTCGGCCGTTTCTGTTCGCGGCCATACTTTCGGTCATTATCCAACATAAATGAACATGAGTGACGATAAGCAGGAAAACCGAGCTGAACGTAGCAAGCTTGACTTTATTGAAAACCTCTCCTCTTGTGTGGAACGAGCGCTGAAGCTGGGGCATTACTGTACCAAAACCTGGAACTCTAACAATAAATGGATGCCAGCTTTAAACATGCATCTTTTATTTATCGCTCATAATCTATGCTGAACTATATTATTCCAGCATGTCCATTAATATTTTGAGAGGGTAGATTTCAAATTTAGCTGATGATGATGATCATCATGATCGGCGGAATTTGAACTCGGAACGTAACGACAGACGAAATACGGCTACACATTTCGCCCGGCATACTAACGATTCTTGCATACTCGCCGCCTTAGAAGAAAATTACCTCAAAAGGAATAGACAGGCCACATTGAATCTAACATAAACCTCTAAATCTTAAACACTATAAAAAATTCCAGTTACATCTAGATTTAAGAGTATCCAGTTGTTATCTACCCTTGAATTCAATCTCTCTCATGTCTTAGAGAATTTTTCAGAATAATATATTTTATTTACGTTATTCCCAGAATACTTAGCGCATAACAGAGGGAACCGCCATTTGCACAGGAACGAGAAGTGAACGTTATGTCGGTAAGTATTCTTCGTTCGTTAATTATTTTACTAAATATTTTTACTACTTTTATTCAATAAATTTATAACGTAAATAGAGGTTTTTACTAAATAATATTTTTAAATACTATTAACTTACTTTTGACAAAAAAAAAATGGTAATCTATACTTGTATAGATAGGGGTAAATCTTACCCTAAATTATAAATTCCCGTAATGTTTATATAGATCGATTGTAGGATTTGATGTGTTTATAATATAGTCGTCGAGGGTTTCCCTACGTTTAGCATTTTCTATATATATCGGTATTGTAGTTTCAGGTACTCTTTACTCTTTACTCTTTTACTTGTTTCAGTCATTTGACTGCGGCCATGCTGGAGCACCGCCTTTAGTCGAGCAATCGACCCCGGGACTTATTCTTTGTAAGCCCTTACTTATTCTATCGGTCTCTTTTGCCGAACCGCTATTGACGGGGACGTAACACACCAGCATCGGTTGTCAAGCATGCTAGGGAACAAACACAGACCACAAACTATTCACACACACTTAATATATTATACATATATACGACAGGCTTCTTTCAGTTTCCGTCTTCCAAATCCACTCACAAGGCATTGGTCGGTCCGGGGCTATAGCAGAGAGACACTTGCCCAAGATGCCACGCAGTGGGACTGAACCCGAACCTGTGGTTGGTACAAGCTACTACCAAACAGCCCACTCCTGCGCTTAAATTTTTTAAACACTCCTGTGTTTAAATTTTTTACTTTTTTAAAGTTTCTTAATTTTTTTAATTCTTAAAAATATATTTGTAATTCATATTTTTTAATTATATACTCATATTCATATTCATATATTCATATTCTTATTTCATATGACATAATTTATATTTTTAACTTTGATCCGTTAATAATAAAATCAATAAGATAAATAGCCTGAGCACGCACTGGTGGATATATGTATTAGGCATAGCCTTGATAAACATCCCGCCAGAAACACGTGTAATGTCGATTAAACATATATTCTTTCCCTACAGACTAATAACAGGTGAGTTATATTTATTTTTCAAATATTTTTTCAACTGATTTTATTGTATTTTATAGTATGTTTTTAAATGCTTATATTATTTTATTGGATATAACTTTCTATATGTATTCCATACAATAAGGCTATCCGGAAATAGGAATTGCGGTTCTATTGGTAAAATCCCGAATATGTAATAATATTATAAATGATACTGTTTACATTGCATTAATAAAGTGTAAAATAGTAAATATCCTGAGATCCTGGAATACTTATTCCCTAAAATTTTAAAAATTTACCCTGCTACTCATCCCTTACTTTCAAGCAATAGATTATGTGCATATGTTTCCAGATAAATTCTGTAAGTTGTCTGAGTGGTCTTCGTAGTGATTGCCTAATAACTATGTAATGATGAGGTATTACCTTGATTCTACATAACAGTAATCTTCTTTTTAATGTTTAAACGGATCTGTATATCCCTTTTATCCCACCTGACTCTGATATCACTTTGTAAACATTAAAAACAATTACTTTTATTTTTATACAACATAATAATACACGGTTTTTATTAATGTTTTCCTAAATCCAATTATAGCGCCCAAAGTTTCATAGTGTACGCCCCTTTGACTGAAAATAATGACAAGAGCTAATGTCACCCCTACCCTACCACTTTATTGGCATTTCCTGCTATCTAATTGACTCCTAATGCCTTTTTTTGTGGTCAGGGGTACTTGTGTAATCAAGAAATTAAGGAAACATCTTGTAATATTTATGACCAGTATCCAGCTCTGAGTGTCAGCACACAATGTTCGTTATTCTCAATAAACGGAGGAATTTCAACCGTGCTTCGTGGTCTGCTACCACAACAGCTCCTTTATAGGATCCAGTTAGCTCAAAACATCATCAGGAGGAACTACGTCCAGTTTCGGCCCCTACTCCTCTACCGTTTTGACGTGGCGGAGCGCCCCTTTCGGAGGTGTCTTCTTTCTTCTGTTCCTTGGCCTCTTCGATGTGGCGTCAACGAGTGTCAGCCGGCGACTGACTGATTTGTCAAATTTTTCCCTTTAAATACCTGCTGACAGACTCCAGCAGGCATCCCGAGCAAGTTGTCATGTGACACTGTCTCAACTTTAACTGACCAATGAAGGCGCATAGTCTTTGCCCACGCATTCTCTAAACGACCGTCACCTGTCAATCAGCGAAGCTACTTCAGTGTCAGCTTGTCTCACCTTGTGATGTTATTTCCCCCCGGCATGTTATGACTTTCAAGCCATTTTTGGTCTTCCCGCTTCAGCCATATATAGAAGCTGGCTTTTTCGACCGCCTCCTGTACTCTCATTATTAGCTTTCTCAGCTCCGAGCTAGAAAAACAAATCTTCTTTTGAATAGCGTTATCATTTTTCTTTCAATGAAGCCCCTAATCCCCACTGCCAGGTGGTAACACTCAACAGTCTATCCCTGTTCTCTGCACTCTTCGATTAGTTTTTCGTACCTCTTCTTTCGTTTCTCTCCATTGCCGATGTTCTCTTCCCAAGGTGCTGTCAGTTCTAGCAAAATTCCCATTCTCCATTCTCTGTTCCATAGGACTAAATCTGGTCTTTTTGTCGTGGAAATATTACTTGTCTTTCCAAATCCGTGGCCACCTCCCAGTATCCCTTCAATCTTTCGTCTATCTCGTATACTTGTAGGCCTGGTTTTATATCCTTTTCCCTCCTTCTGGAAGTATACTTCCCTGTGCTTTTCCACTTTTGGGTACTCCCCCGTATTGTATCTCTCGATCTTCTCCTTGAGTGCTGCGCTTATGACGCCGAGGACTTGATTATGACGCTATGTTTACATTTCTAGTGCTAGTCTGCAGTTTGGCAGAACATGTCTATCCGTCGCTTTCTCTCCACATCTACATTCATCGGTTGTTTTTATGTTCCACCGGACTAAGTTCGCTGGTGAGGGTAGACCGTCGAAGGTAGACTTGATCAGGAAGGAAGTTCTTGCTTGTTCCCAAGCCCAAAGTTCCTTCCATGAGATTCTGCGACTGATCACATATTCCTCCCATCTCATTCACTGTCCCTGTTGACTACATTGCACCAATGTACATTTCGCCTTTCTTCTTTCTCCTTTCTCACTTCGCGTACCACTGCCTCTTTCATTTCTTTTATACTACTCTTGCAAAATGGCCAGAAATTGTGCGACTCTAGGCCGTCTCTTGCTTCTTGCGTCGCCCCGACTATATCTGCGTACCTTAGTTTTCCGATCGCATTGTTTACGGCCTACAAAGAATACTTTCTCGGGGTACCTGAAGGAGTTCGGGACGAGGTACCGCCGCAGGAAGCCAGGGCTCTTCCACTTTAGTCGTTGATACCTGCCCCATGGACAATGCGCCAGTCCACGAATCAATCCCGGTAACATAGTACGTTCCTCTTCCTCCGTACACTCCTGTCTTTACTCCGCGTGGTGTTTGGTTGTTCTCCAGACTGAAGAACCGCATGGGCTGTTGTTTTGATGACATTGTGAAAATGAAGAATGCTTTAACAGAGGTTCAGGATAACATCGTTTCTATGGTGGTCTTCGGGAAATGGCCGGAGGGTTAGAAGTGAATTGAAATGCCTATCACGAAGACTCCTGAAATGTACCTTGCACATTATACATTTACGCATAAATGTGTGCATATACTATATAATATATGATTAGGGTTTGTGTAAAGAAGTAATGTTTTCAATCATCTATTTAAAAATGCGTAAGAAACAGCTGTAATGGGCTGACAATTATTCATCGTCTGTTATTATTCATTTGATTATAATACACCAAGGAGATTTAAGACTTATCGCACACCCTAGACTATACTAACAACGAACAATTTAATGTAACGCGTGGTTTGGACCAGTCCCGAGGTGCTAAATACTCAGAGGATTAGTTATCTCTGTGTACACAACCGGAATATCCTATTTGATAGTTTACCAACTATAATCCGGAACCACAGGCTTACGAGGGGCGTTCAATAAGTAATGCCTCTGACCCACTTACAGTTGTTTGATCTAGCTGAAAATTTACATGTGCAATTATTTATATCTCTATAGATTAAGTGGCAAATTACAGCTCTGAACTAATTGTGGTTTCTGAAATACAGGTGTTTGAACTGAGTCAAGTGTGAAATGGAGCCTGTTGAGTGTCGAGCAGTGATCCGGTTTTTGTATTTGAATGGACGCGCACCACAGGAGACTTTTGATGAAATGAAAGTAACTTATGGTGATGATGCTCCATCATATGACCTTGTAAAACGCTGACATCGTGAATTCAAACATGGCTGGAACTCTGCGGAAACAGCTCCCAGATCTGGTCGCCCCCCTTCTGCCATTGATGAGGCATCTGTCCATCAAATTGAGGCTGCCATTTTGGAAGATCGACGCATAACTATTCGCCAAATAGCGCATGAGGTCAAGTTTAGTACCGGGTCTGTGGAAACTATCATTCATGACCATTTGCATATGCAAAAGGTGTCTGCCAGATGGATTCCCAGGTTGCTCACACCTTTCCAGAAGCAAGAACGCGTCGAGTGCTCGAGGATGAATTTGGAGATGTGCCAAGAAGATGAGTCAAATTTTTTCAAAAGACTGATTACACAGAATGAAACCTGGGTCCATCACTATGATCCAGACACCAAATCCCAGTCAATGCAGTGGAAGCACCGTGACTCACCTCCTCCAAAGAAGGCAAGGGTGCAGTCCTCCGCTGGCAAGGTCATGCTCACAGTCTTCTGGGGCCAGGACGGAGTAGTGATGACAGATTTCCTGGCAAAGGGTACCACAATTATGCTTCACTTATTATGCTTCACTTTTGAGAAAATTAAGAGAAGCTATCAAAATCAAGAGGCGGGGCAAGATCAACAAAGGCATCCTCCTCCTGCAGGACAACGCTCCGGTCTACAACTCGCGTGTCGCCAGATCAGAAGCACAGGCGTACAGCTATTAACTCCTCCCCTATCCCCCCTACTCTCCTGACCTTGCACCCTCTGATTTTCACCTCTTCCCAGCCATGGAGTTGTTTTTGAAAGGAAAGCGTTTCCCAGATGATGCAGCCTTGATTTCTGAAGTCACGTCGTGGTTGGAGGACCAAGCTGGGGTCTTCTACAAAAACGGTCTCCAGAGTTGCATCAAACGATGGGAGAAATGTGTAACTCTGAGTGGTTCCTATGTAGAAAAAGACTAATAACTGTGCCAAGTTTCGTTGCTCTACTGCTATGGAAAGTGGGTCAGGGGCATTACTTATTGAACGCCCCTCGTATCCAACTCTACCTGGTGATTACACGATTCTATCTCGAACCTTATTTTACTATATATACATACATACGTACACACACACATATATATATACCTGCATATATTTATATACATATATATATATATTATTTGTTTCAGTCATTTGACGGTGGCCATGTTGGAGCACCACCTTTAGTCAAACAAATCGACACCAGGACTTATTCTGTGAAATTCTATTATTCTACCGGTTTTTGGCCGAACCGTTCAGTTACGGGGACGCAACGACTTCAACATCGGTGTCAAGCAATGGTGCGAAGAAGCACAAAGACACATATACACATACATACACACACACATATATATATATACATACATATACATATATATAAATGTGCACATGTATATCTATACACACACCGCATATAGATATATATATATTATATATATATATAATATATATATATATAATAATAAAATTAGGGAATAAATCCAAATTTACAGGGAAAAAATCAGATTTAGGATTAAATCCAATTTTATAGTAAAATATTATATAATATTAATTCGAGACAAAACCACCATTTTACAAATCAAACAAGGAAAGACTTAATCAATACATAAAAAAATTAATATAAAGTAAATAAAGTAAATAAATAAATAAATAAATAAATAAATAAATAAATAAATAAAGTAAATAAATAAATAAATATATATATATACAGTGGCAGCCAAAATGTTCAGAACGGCATTGTTTTCGTCAGAAAAGTAAATACAACTTTTTATCAAAGTGGTTTTATATTCTATAATTTTTACAGACAATAAATACAATATTAATTGTTATTGTCTGAGATTTTGATGTAATTTGAGAGGATAATACAAAGGTTATGGATGATTTATTGATTTACTACAAAACCCATGGCGGCCAAATGATCAGAACGGTTGAAAAAGTGACAAAATAATCAAAAATGACAGAGAATACTGGAATTATTTAATATTTAGTGTGAATCCCTTTTGCTTCAATCACACTTTGACATCTTCGACTGCAGGAGGAAATTAAATTTTCAAGTTCTTGCTGGTTGATCTTATTCCATTCTTCCTGAAGGGCATTCCATAATTGCTCAGTTGTTTTAGGATTTCTAGCTTTCGAAAGTTCTCCTAGAATATTCCATACATTTTCAATAGGATTGAGATCTGGGCTTTGAGCAGGCCAATCCATAACAATAACCTTTTCAGCCTTGAGGAAGTTCATGACCACCTTAGCCTTGTGACATGGGGCATTGTCCTGCATGAATATGGGTGGTCGCTCAGTTGAATTTCTCAGCACAGGCAAGACATGATCTTTTACAAGTTGTTTATAAACTCCTGCATTTACCTTTCCATGTAATCGCACGAAAGAGCCCACACCATCTCCAGATATAATCCCCCAAACCATGACACTTCCTCCACCGAATTTAACACTAGTTTTAAGGCATTTAGGCGACAATTTTTCACCTACTTTTCTACGAATGTACCTTTTCCCATCTGAGCCAAATAACATAAACTTAGATTCATCACTGAAATGCTCCGTTTGACACTTTTGTTGAGACCACAACACATGTTCGGTTGCAAAAGTAAGACGACACGTTTTATTCTTGGAGCTGATCAGTGGCTTCACTGCAGGTGCTCCTGCTTGTAGGTCATGTTCAACTAAAGGACGAGACACAGTTTTTCGAGATAAAGTTTTCTTCAATACAATGCTCATTTTCCGAGAAACAGCAGCAGCAGTTTTAAATCTGTCCTTTTTAACCAACTTTACCATAGCACGATCTTCTCTCTTGGTCGTTTTTCTTGGCCTACCTGTAAACTTTCTTGCTTCACACGACCCACAATCATCGTAGACCTTAAGAATACCGTGTTACAACACTTTTTGACTTGTTAACAATCTTTGCAATAGATCCAATACTTAAATTATTCTTCCTTCGAAGCTTAATAATCTGCTGACGAATTGGTAATGGAGTAAGTGGCATTATATTAACAAAGTACACTGCAAATATTCTTACTAATGTTTAGTAAACGAACTGTCACGTAAACAAATTCAAAACATTAGAGTTCGCCGGTTAAATATACTAAAACACGGAGTAAAAGCAACCGTTCTGATCATTTTGGCCGCTGTGGGTTTTGCAGTAAATCATTAAATCATCCATAACTTTTGTATTATCGCCCCAAATTACACCGAAATCTCAGGCAATAACAAAACATATCGCATTTATTGTCTGTGAAAATTATAGAATATAAAACAACTTTGCTAAAAAGTTATATCCACTTTTCTGACGAAAACAATGCCGTTCTGAACATTTTGGTCGCCACTGTATATATATATATATATATATATATATATATATATTATATATATATATATGAACACACAAACACACCCACCCACACACATAGGCACAAAGACATATGAACCCATATATGCTTATATATATGATGGAATCCCTTCTCTGCATCCAAATAGTGTGTTTCTGAATAATGAATAAATAATATAAATCGCCATGAATTTTTTCTTCTCACTTTCTTCTTTCTGTATATAAGCATAATAACTCATGGACTGCATTTTAACACGAAGTGAACAACTACATCGGATAAACGTAGCAAGATTGAGTCGGAAAGAGCAAATTGAATAAACTTCACTGATATTTTGGCAGTTGTGTCGGTTATTTGTTAGCAGAGAGTAATTGAGATAACATCAAAATAGCCTCAGGTGTTAATGCTATTTCCTATTCTCTGATCGTTGTCTTCGTTACAGCAGTTGCAATACTTGCTGGCCTTGGAAATTACTAAACATTTTGGCTACTTCCGATGGGTTTCTACTTTGCAAAACTTCAGCAACAAAAGATAAAGCAATGAAGAAAAATACGCAACAAAACAAGAGAGTCCTTAAGGGAGATATACATTTGGTAACTGTCCATATTTTCGGCACTTTTAGTGGGTTTTTTTCTTTGTGTTTTACAAATATAACGGCGTTTGTTGGTTTGTTTGAATTGTTTAAATAATGACATTTTACAATGGCGCGAGGTTCGAGATTTCTGAAGAAACACTATTGACTATTAAATCAAAGCCCAGTGCACTTTCGTTATGCATATCGATCAGTTTATAAATTTGAATGGCAAACTTTTAACAACTTATGATCAGAATTCCTGATCGCTGGACTTGATTGTGTAGTTCACGAGTTCCAATCGCAAGCAGACATGGCTGTGTGGTTTACATGGTCGCTTTGCAAACACAGGGTTTCAGGATATATAGATAGATAGTCATATATGTGTGTGTGTACATGTGGGCTTGTGCGTATGTGTGCGTGTGTTTGTGCTTGTGTGTATGTGTACGTGTGTTTGTATGTGTGCATCCCCAACACCAACACGTAACAACCAGCATTGACTTAATTCCACGTAACGTAGCGGTTCGTGAAAAGATACGATGGGATTCTGCGAATGATTTGTTTCGGCTAAGAGCGGAACCCCAGCATGACCGCTGTCCAATGAGTGAAACAAAAGATCAACGTTTCACTTCGGAATATTTCATACAAATTTGTATTATGTTGAAGAAGTATTTTTGCTACAGGCTCTCTTTTAATCAATGCTCTCTGATAGATTTCAGTAGATGCAACGTGTACGCAAGGCAGTCATACACAATAAAAAAAGAAGGCGTAGTGTAATGGAAGAGAATTACGTTCCCCTTCTTTTCAGTAAAATGTGCCACAACCTCTCACTTTCACTGAATGACCCTAGCGAACCACTTCTCCCTAAAACCCAGTTCTGTTGATGGTTATATATGTGTGCATGCTTGTGTGTGTGTGTGTTTATATACGTAAATGTCGAACAAAGAAAATAAGTTCTCAACACCGCATTGGTGGATAGAATTTCTTTATTTGTGTATTAAGGCTATCATTACTTTCATGATAAGGGAAATATCTTAATAACTTAACAAGTTTCCAGGTTGTTCACATGGAGAAATGGTGTTCGTCTCCAATTTTGGATGAAAAAATGGAGAGGAACACCATTTCTGCCTGTGATCGGCTTGAGAAATTGAAAATAAATTAAGATTGTTTTCTTATGAAACCAATGGTAGCTTTGATGCAGAAATAGACACACATACAAGAGTTCAGTAAAATAAATCGTTAATCATGTTCTATGGACTCGAATGTGTCACTTGAAGCTGCTTCCTTAGGCAACCGGAACAAGTTGAGGACTCAGTTTGCTTGAATGCTTGTGGATCAATTACTATGTGTTTTCTTGAGTGGCCGGCTTAGCATGCTTTGCTTCATGTCACAAAACCACAATGGCAGATAAGGTTTCCATTTGGTGGAGCAATGTTTTACCAGCGTGCCTTCATGCGTTCAGGAAGTTGGCCCCGAGGTTGGCGTCGACTTTGCTTAAATCTTTGAACTGAGGAGAAGCTGGACTAGCATCAGCTCCTGCGTTCTGTTGCTTTGTTTTTCAAGGAAGATACGGAAATTTTGCATCGCTTCAGAATGTCTTTGGGTGTGTCTTTCAATCGCAAGACTGGCCTTTCAAATGACTTTCCTGTTGATAATTGGCCAAAGAGAAGTTGCTTCGGAATTCTGATATCACTCATACATGAGACGTGGCCTGACAATCTAAGCTGCATCTTGAATAGCATCGCTTCAATACCTGATATGTTGCATTGTGTTAATACATGATTGTCATGAATATGGCCACTCGGATTTATGTTGGAGATCGTACTCAAGCATCGCATATGGAAAGCGTCCAGCCTTCATACACACACACACACACACACACACACACACACACACACATATATATATATATATATATATATATTATATATATATATATCATGCGATCACGTGATAATGTGACTGACCAGACTATCAGATGTTACACATCGTTGGCCACAATGCTCTTTAGCATTGTATAATTTATATATATATATATATATATTTAGAGAAGGAGAGGGTAAAAGCGCGAGAGAGAAAGACAGCAAGAGAGAGAGTATATCATGTTGTTTGGTCAAATGACGTAATGTAATAATGATATATTATATGAACAACTTCCCAAGCGTCAAATATCCCGAAGGTCTCATACTCTCAGGAATGACTCATTGCAAGCAAGCACAGGTGGAGTCCCTGCTGAAACCTCACCAATACCCTATTCATGAAGCAAGCTGTACTCAGACCAACTTGGGCGAATAACATTCTGGATCTCTGCTTCACGAACAATATGGACATCATTGATGAAGTGAAAGTGAAGCGGACATTAGTTTCGAATCACAACATAATAGAGCAGTCTATGTTTGGATTGAAAGTAACCAGAGACATACAGCCTAAAGGAAGCACCCGAAATCTCTCCAATCTGAACTTCCACAAAGCAGATTGGAAATCGATCCAAAAAGAGATCCTCAGAGAGGACTGGCCGAAATGTCTCTCCACACCAGACATTGACATGAAACTAGAATGCTTTATGTCTTCTGTGAAAACCATATGCCAAAACAAATAGGAACAAGATTCCAAGGGAGATGTGATCCACATGAGTCCGACGGACGAAGGCTGCAAATCGACTCAACCAACATCCCAAAAGTAGCGAAACGTCCCGCCTAAAAACAATAATTATGGACATCGAAAAAAGGCTGCAACAATCCTATGTGAGGGAGAAGGCAGAAAAGAAGCCTGGGTTATAAAAAACATTAAGTCAAACCCCAAAACCTTCTTTCATTATGCGAAAGAAACAGCTTCAATACGCTGCAAGATAGGACTTTGGAACACAGCGATGCAGTTACAATGACATCAGAGAAGAAGGTATACTACTAGCCATAGTGGAAGTGGACACAAACTCAACTGCTGGTCCAGACAGTTTACCAGCAATCCTCCTCAAGTCGTGTAAGCATGCCCTGGCAAAACCCCTCCAGATTCTCTTCCAGAGCTTTCTTATAAATGGCAGGCTGCCAAGCAAGCTGAAGGAGGGAATAATATGCCTAATCCATAAAGGGGGAAGCAGAGTAGATGGCAAAAACTATAGGCCTATCTCGTTGACTTCACACATCAGCAATGTCATGGAACGGATAGTCAGTGGGAACCGAATTGCCTTCCTTGAAGAAAATAACTTGGTGAATGATAACCAGCATGGCTTTCGACCAGGTAGGAGCTGCCTGACCCAGCTCTTACAACATTATGACTGGGTGTTGAGGCAGTTACTCAACAAATCAAATGTGGACTAATATACCTTGATTTTGCAAAAGCTTTTGACAAGGTGGATCATGGTATGATATGCCACAAACTGCATGATCTCGGCATAGCTGGAAAACTTGGAGAGAGTGGTTACATGGCTTTCTGAAAGATAGAAGTCATACAGTAGTGGCTAATGGAACCACCTCTATGAAAACACAAATAGTGAGCGGTGTTCCACAGGGCACTGTCTTGGCAACCACTGCTTTTTATAGTGGCCCTCTCAGATATGCACTTAAGTTCCTGGATAGTCTCCCTTGCAAGCTCGGCAGACGATACGAAAGTCTCACAGAAAATACAGAACCCCAGCGATGTTGCACACCTGCAGCAGGAGTGGACTCAATTTACAGTTGGGCTAAGGATAATAATATGTAGTTTAATGCTGAAAAATTCCAAGCTCTGAGCTACCAGCGTCCAAAACTGAATATGAAATTTACAGGGTACACTGGTCCACAGGGAATTTCAATCACAGAGCCTAAATCAATGAGGGACATGGGTATCGACATGAGTGATGATACCTATTTCTTTACTACTCACAAGAGGTTAAACACAGAGAGGATAAACAAGGACAGACAAACGGATTAAGTCAATTATATCGACCCCAGTGCTTAACTGGTACTTATTTAATCGACCCCGAAAGGATGAAAGGCAAAGTCGACCTTGGCGGAATTTGAACCCAGAACGTAACGGCTGACGAAATACCACTAAGCATTTCGCCCGGCGTGCTAACGATTCTGCCAGCTCACTGCCTTTTCTGGCAGCTCACTGCCTCTGACATGAGTGATGATACCTCTTTCCAAAAGCATTTTACCAGGATGCCGACAAAGTGCAAATTATCACTTCTATAGTTCACTACGTGTTGAAACCGAGGGAAGAGGCTGACAGAGATTCATAAAATATATAACCTTGGATTGAACAATTTCTGGATTAGTTCAATATCTTTTCCATATTAGTAAGACATACGTACTGAAGTAAGTGAAATATTTATACACACCCACGATATAAATGAGATATTTAATCATACCCATGATTTAGCGTCTATTTTCAACCGAAGCATGGTCACTTCTATGCTCTTACTTACAATTGTGTTTTATACTGTTATAAATCTCTCTATAAGAATTCACTTTAATAGGTCTATATTATATGTTGGCCTCTGATAAAATCGTTAACGGTTTTATTATTATTATCATCATCATCATCATTATTATTATATATATGTATGTGTTCCTTTCTGTTGAAGAGCGTAGGCTCGAAACGTATAGATTTTCTCACCTTCCCGAACGACAAACTAAAACACCTGTCTTCGTCTTTTGTTTATCTGAAAATTTCAACTATATATGTATATATAGTTCTATTGCGGCGGTTACGTTGCACAACGCCTTGCGATATGTGAAAATCCTTGAAGTAGAAAATGTACTGTACTGTATTTTTTTTTAAAGTTATTTTTATAATTTACATATATTTTATTATAAATGCAAAACAGAACCACGGAGGAATCGACGGAAGCTTAAATAATAAACCACGATAGGTGAAGCGCCATATGGCGAGGGAGTGATGTGTATATATATATTAACAGATATCAAAATGGACTTTAGGTACGATGTATATATGTTCCTACATAGGCATTGCTATTTGAATATATATGTTTGTGTGTGTGTGTGTGTGTGTGTGTGTGTGTGTGTAACCGATAAATATGATAGTGTCTTGTTAAGATATTGAATAATGCATCCAGTGCATTCTTCAGAAGAAATATTAACGGGACGCTAAAATACA
>NC_043002.1:101683108-101700608 GCF_006345805.1 Octopus sinensis
ATGTATTTATATGCATACTTACGCATGTATTTAAGTACACAAACACATACAATATATATATATGTATGCTTGCATGTATGTATATATATATATATATATATATATATATATTCCTTCATTCATACACATACACACACAAACACACGTACATATATAATTACGTCCGCATATTATATATATATATATAACTCTTTCTTTCTCTCCCTCCTTTCTCCACTCCCTCTATCTCTCTCTCTCTTTCTCTCTCTCCCTCTGGTTCTTTGTAGACTAAGAAGTCTTTTATTTAAGAACAAGAAAGGATTATAAATATGTCAGTTCTAAATAAATACATATTGGTCGTGCACCATATTGCGAAATATTCTCACACTGTTAAAAAAAGAAACGTAGAAAGAATGAATTTGGACCAAAAGAATTCCAATGTAAAAAAAAAAAAATATCACAAACACACAAAATGGAAGAAAAAGAAACGCATCTATTTTGCGAAACAGCATGAAAGGACATGACGAGTAATCATGAAGTCAAAATCCTATTGAAAATACTGAGGAATCAGCTAAAAGTATCATAGAATTTACACAAACGGTTAAAAATAACACAAAGAAAACTAATAAAGAAAGATGATATAACGCACTTAGGTCATGTTGATTCAAATGAAACCTGCTGTTGGTTTTCTCTCGGGCAAAGGCCCAAACATTGATTTGGATATTTCGGATAACAAACTGCGTATTTGAAAGTCTCCTGGCGATGTTCTGTTTCCAGTTTTAATATTTGAAACAGTGTCTTCCAGTTGTTAGTCTTTAATAGTTTCTCGTCAGCCCTGATCAAGGAGATGTTCTCACTCTGTCGTCGGAGTCGTGGCCATCTCTACAATTTTGTATATTAGTTTCTACATCAACGAGTGTACTCCTCTTTATTGAAGGCAATGTGTGATTTCATGGGTGTTTAACTGAACTCTAATTGTTCAGGGTCCTTGTTGAGGCTTTCTTGTTTGCTCCAGGTTTGTTAGTGTTGTAAGGACAAATGAATGAAGATAGCCAAAGCATTCTTTCTAGGAATTTAAGACCACAAACTGTATTAGGCTTGTACCTACTTGACGTTTATTTATATCAAGTGGAAAACAGACGTTTGGTGATTTTCAAGAAGGTCACCAGATTTCGTTCGCAACCTCATAACACATATATCTGAGTATGTGTAGATTGAAACGTCTTTATGCTTGTTCAGACCCGAGACCTGCGCAATCTGCTGCTTAGTATTTTTGTATGGAGCAGCTCTAAGTCAGAGTGCTAATAAATTCTACCATGCTAAGACCTAATATTATTGTTTCTCGGCGATGTTACGACAGTGTATTTTGTTCATGCAGATGCCTTGTCCAGCCGTGGAGAAGATAATGTTTTGATTCTTATTTTGGATATTGTTCGAGTAAGTAAAACAAAAGGCAGAATCTGATACGATATTTTGTGTTTTCGGACGTCTCCCTGACAAATTGAAAGAGAACGGTCTTACGCGCCTTTGTAATCGTGACCACGGGTCCCTAATATAAAATTGTCGGTCGGCAATTGTTCACTGAAACCCCAAAAGTTAATTCGAAAGCAGTCCTTCCTCAGAACGGGAAAAATTTCTTTTCTGTACTTATTGCACATGCTGTAAACTTGAAAGAATCATGTGATTTCAAGAAGTACCTTTTTTTTTAAAGTACCTTCTTTCTAAAAGAAGGTACTTTTAGAAAGGGATGAGTCTCAGAAATATAAGTGAAATATGTGTGGAGATCAGAAAACCATTGCACATTGGAAATGGTTTCAGGAAACCTTGCACCATTCATATGTTGGCTTTTAGAAAGTGTTCCTTCTACCTTTTCCTCTTAAGCTTAAACTTATGAAACACCTTATCAAAGCCATGAACAAAACGCAGACACGGTTCATATAACTGAGAAAAAAAGTCCCTGGATCAGCAATGCTATCATTAAAAGCGTGACATCTTTTCTTTTTGCAGGACATTAGTTTAGAGAATTCTTAAGAGAAGAGAGTTTTAAAGGAGAGTTTGTCAAGTTGGGAAAGCTACGTTTGGCAGATCCTTTAAACACAACCTATTTTGGATTGCTGAGTCGATGCTGACTCATTTAACATCGCAGATTTTCATATTTTTCTCCCCACTCCCTCTGTTTGTGTTAACATATATCTCTATGTCTTAAAGGAGAGGGTAAGTATTTATGTCAGTCGCCTTCAATCACTAAATTGTAATGTTTCTCTCTCCATCCTACTCTTTCTATCTGTATGTGTTTATATATACGTGTGCGTGTACTTGCATTCGTGTGTGTGCGTGTGCGTGCATATTTGTCTCCTTCGCCAAAAAGCACTGTCGCCAAAACAGCTTGAATGTCCAGTCAGTCCTGCGGAACTCCAGATGAGATTAAACTCCGCCCGCGTCCGAAGTCATGTATGGGAACAAAAGCAGTCTGTCTTCTGAATGAAAACCAGAAAATGCATTTTGAACGAAAGATTACTGATATATATATATATAATATATATATAATATATATATATATATATATATATATATATATATAGGCGCAGGAGTGGCTGTGTGGTAAGTAGTTCCGGGTTCAGTTCCACTGCGTGGCACATTGAGCAAGTGTCTTCTACTATAGCCTCGGGCCGACCAAATCCTTGTGAGTGGATTTGGTAGACGGAAACTGAAAGAAGTCCGTCGTATATATGTATATATATGCGTGTGTGTGTTTGTGTGTTTGTGTTTGTCCCCCTAGCATTGCTTGACAACCGATGCTGGTGTGTTTATGTTCCCGTTACTTAGCGGTTCGGCAAAATACCGATAGAATAAGTACTGGGCTTAAAAAAGAATAAATCCCGGGGTCGAGTTGCTCGATTAAAGGCGGTGCTCCAGCATGGCCACAGTCATATGACTGAAACAAGTAAAAGACTAAACGAATATATATATATAAATCATCTTTAGGCGTGTGGGTTTCGGTGGGGTGGTCATAAGGATTTTGTGTTTGCGGTAGGTTGCACCTGAGCACTCTATACAACAATTTCCTTATTATATATATATATTATAATACTTGGTATCTCGTTGAAAGAGCACATCAGTAGCGAGATCATCAGAAAGAAGTCCGGCGTGAGAGATGTCATCGCAGAGTATACACGCAGCAAGTTTAGATGAGCTGGACACGTCGCCCGGCTCACCGATAATCGGTGGACCGCGCAGTTGCCGAGTGGTACCCGCGCGAGCGAAAACGATCACCCGGAAGGCCTCCACGACGGTGGAGTTACGATTTCAGGAGGACGATTGGGATCGCGTGGATGAGAAAGGCGCGATCCAGAGAGGAGTGGACAGCGTGCTGTGACCAGCGGTGTCAAATGGACGCCTGACGGACTGGCCGGTCAAGGTGATCAAGGTGATATGTATAGTTATATAAACATAAACCACAGCCTGGCTGTTGTTGAAATGTTCTTCAGCCGAGATGAGATAAACCAGTTACTATCTGGGAGTAATCCACAAGCAGGATGATAGTTACAACAACAGGAATAAGAACAACACTATCAGCAACAACAGGTTTCCCTGCAATGACTGACGTATTTCTATATACACAGAAGATTGTTGATAGTGACAACGAAGTTTTGTCTGCTAAGACATCGTCGGACCGAGATGCATTAGAGATAGTCTTACATTTATATAGACTTTGTTAAAATCATCTTTAGGCGTGTGGGTTTCGGTGGGGGCGGTCATAAGGATTCTGTGTTTGCAGTAGGTTGCACCTGAGCACTCTATACAACAATTTCCTTATTATATATGAATTGTGTTTTGGAGAAGTTTTAATTGATTAAATTTGGAGATATGCTATTGTTTAGAATTTATTCATGTATATAGAACTTCGTAGACAAGTGTGTAGGTGTGTTGTGTTTAGTGTGGGAGGAGAAATTGAGGTATTAGTGTGAGTCTGTGTGTTTGTAGTGGCTGCAGGTTGTGAGAGTGGAGTGATGAATGCTGGCCGAAATGTCAAGAAAGGAGACAGAGTTGTCAGAGAAAGTGCAGGAGAAGTGGAGGGCAGGATGGAAAGATTTGACAAAAGAGAGGAAGGAGTCTAGTTGTTCGCGGGCGAGTGAGGTCGCACCGATGCAGTCGTCAATATAACGGCCGTATAGTTCGGCAGTGGGACCAGTGAAACTTCATAACATTTAGAGAGACTTAGAAATATTAATATTTCTACTTTTGAAAACCAGTGGATGTATTCCACTGAATTTAGGTAAATAATCCTTCGAACAGACGGTCAGCAGCCACGCCTGCTGGGTTCGACTGCTCTACATTGATAAGTGGCAACTACCTCGAAACTAGTTTGTAGATGCCAAACCAGTAAGGGGAAGCGGCTGACATCCCCTGTTCGAAGGTTATAATGGACACAGGTTCGTGTGTTAGATAGTTAGCTCGAGGTGATGGCCTCTTGGGGCTAATCAAAGGCAGCATTCGTCCTATTTTCCTGGACTGCCATATTAGTTTGGCGATAACTATTAATATATATATATATATATATATATATATATGAACGTATGCACCTATTATTTGAACAGTGGGCTTTTCATTGAAGAGGAGTCTCAGTGAAACATATTTTGCTTGACTCAAGACTTCACTATTTTTATATTCCATGCGGCCTGGTCATGTTCCTCAACACCAGGAATATATATGTAGGTATTATACATATGCATACTATTGTAGTATAACATCCCCTAATCTCCAAGCTTCTAATTCATTGTGAGAAAGAATGAAAGAAAATTGAAAACTGGCCTTCATGGATATGAACAGATAATATTTCTTAATTTCATGGTGCTTCTTGTTTTGTTTTTAGCCTCATCACATCACATTCCCTGCCACAATCCGATGTCTGAAGAAAACAAAATACTGGTCTCAGTCGCCAATATATATATATAAAAAAGGACAAAAAAAGCCCAAAAGCAACTGCAGTGGTTTTCTGTGTGTCTTCCTCTCAGACGCAGGACAAGGCCTGCTGCAAACGTCAGACTTCACACGCCTCAAGCAAGTGAACTTATCGAACTGTTCTGGATGTTAGCTCTTCTGGGTATTGTTTGGACTCAGCCCGTCTACTTCGGATTTGATACACTGCTTGTAGACACAACACTCCATGGGGCTTCCAGTTGATGCTTCTTCCTCTCCCCTTCTTGACCCCTTCTCTTCTGGGATTCTCACAATATCTTCACTATCCTGTAATAATTTAAACTTGCTATTTTTTCTTACTTTCCTAACTCTACCCCCTTCTTGTCGCTCCCTCCCTGTTTCCATTCTTCATAATATTCCTTCGCGTTTATTGATTTCCTTCTTTCCTTTCATTTTCCTCTATGTCTTTCTCTTTCACTTTCTTCCTCCCTTTCTTTCGTTTTTCCTTCTTAATTTTCTCTTTATTTAGCCTATACTTTTTAGTTCTTTATTTATCCGTCCCAACAAACCGCTCACTCATATTCTCCATTTCTATTTAATCACTCCCATCATCTCTCTCTTTCTCTCTCTCTCTCTCTCTGTTTATCTTCCGCTCTTATTTTCTCTCTTTCTCTTCCATTCCTTTCTGCTCCGTCAATTATCAAATCTCAATTCTCATTCACTTCTCTATCACTTCAACATCACTTAATCTCTGCTACTCCTCATTCCACATTAACACACTTCTACCTTTCTCTCTCTCTATTCATGACTTCCTCTCGCGCTCTGTCGTTTCCTTTCCCTCTTCTATCTGCCTGTCTCTGTCTCTCTCTCCTCCTCTCTCCTCACCGAGTTTCTCTCACCTTTCACTCTACGGCTCTCTTCCTATAGTTAGCACTCAGCTTCTTTCACTCACTATCTCTTTTGATATCTCTCTCTCTTTCACTTTCTATCTATCTATCTATGTATCTATCTATTTATGTATGTATGTATGTATGTATGTATCTATCTATCTATCTATCTATCTATCTATCTATTTATCTATCTATCTATCTATCTATCTATCTATCTATCTATCTATCTATCTATCTATCTATCTATCTATCTATCTATCTATCTATATATCTAAGTAGCTATATGTCAGTCTGTTCTGCCTCTCTCTTTCCCTCTCTAACTCTCTCATTGCGTATGTATTAGTGTGTGTGTGTGTGTGTGTGTGTGTGTGTGTGTGTTTATATATCCATCTGCCTATCAGACTGTGACTATATATCGTCCTTTTCTGCTTCATCGATTACCGCTGCTCACCGCCGTCACCGCCTCCACCGACCTCATCGCCCTCATATAACCCTCACAAAACGCCACTCCTCTCACCACCCACATCTCTCACATGACCACCACTCCCCTCGCCACCCTTTCCAAAACTCACACATCTTGACTCCTTCCCTACCACATCATTTCTCACAATTTCTTTCCACCAGACGCTCTCCCACCTCTCTCTCTCTCTCTCTCTTCTTTCTCTCCATCTCTCTCTCTCATTCTCCCTCTCTCGCTTCTAAATCTGTGTAATTCTTTATACTTTCTGTCACTCTGCCAGGAAGCTGCTCTATGAGTCGACCAAAATAGACGCAGACATAGTTTATTCCAACACAAAACTGTAATCTTATGTCTTGAGGCGAATAGCGTGGACGGTACTACCATCGATTTCTTCTTCCTCGTCTACTTCTTCTTCCTTCTCTCTTCTTCTTCTTCTTCTTCTTCTTCTTCTTCTTCTTCTTTCTTCTTCTTCTTCTTCTCTTCTTCTTCTTCTTCTTCTTCTCTTCTTTTTCTTCTTCTTCTTCTTCTTTCTCTCTTCCCCTTCTTCTTTCTCTCTTCCTCTTCTTCTTACTGTTATTATTCTTCATCTCCTTTTCCTCCTCTTTTTCCTTTTTTGTCCGCTTCGTCTTCCTCCCCTCCTACTTTTCTCCATCTCCTCCTTCTCCCTCCTCTTCTCCTTGTTCTTCATGTCCTCCTCTTTTTTCATTCTTCCTACACAACCACCACCACCACCTCATCCTCCTCTTTCTTGTTGTTGTTCTTCTTCGTCTTTTCATCTCTTCTACTTTTCTCCTGTTCTCTCTCATAGTTTCTCTCTTGCTTTTCATTATTTAACGAGAACAATAATAGAAAGAACACTTCACTGGGAATGTATGTATGTATATATCTATCTATCTACATGCATATATATAACTATATCTGTGTGTGGAAGAATGAATGTATGTACGTATATGCAATGCCTATATACAGAGATATGTATATATACATGTATACATGTATATATATATATATATATATATACATACATACATACAGAGAGAGAGACTTCGATACACTAGGTAAAAGAAAAGCTATACGCAAATACCTAAATACATACACAAGAGAAAAAAACGAGAAAAAACAGTAATTTGTGTACATGTGCGTATGTATACATATAGATGTGTATATGTTTGTGCATGTTTATATACATCTGTGTATATACAAGTGTATGTGTGGGTATATACATGTATATATACACACACACATGTATATCATTTATGATATTAGTATGTATATATTTATGTATATGTCTATCTATATACGTTCATACATATCTACATACAAACTTACATACATACGTATAGAAATACGTACATACACACATGCATGCATACAGTCATACAAACCTATAAGAGCCACAAGAAATAATTTAGGAAGTTTGGGGCTATACACACTCCATTCTAAAGCGACGCATGGAAGTTGCCAAAATAAACCGGATTCTCTCCTGGGACATTTTCCGCTCTTAAGTTTTTTTTTTGTGTTTTTTTCTTTGTTTTCCTGTTATTTGACCGTTCACAACAATTTTATCATATACTGAAAATTGATCCTACATGGGCTGGAGGGGAAGTCAACAAATGAACAAATATAGAATATATGAAAAAAAAAAAAAGAAATGAAGTTTAAGTCCTGAAAAAAATACATGAAAAAACACATCAGATTTTCTGTCAGTTATTTCATAAAACTCACACACGCACTTACACACATTCAAACACTCACATACACACATACATTCGAGAGAAATATGTCACTTCTCTTCTGTGTTGTTTCAGTTGGTGAAAGACCATCTATCAAGTTTTGTTGTTGATTTTGTTTCTCCTTAGGTCAACCGTGATTGAGCACAACCAGATCAAAGGCGTTCACCCTGCGGTCACCCCGTCTTTTATTCAGGTATAATGAATTCGAAAGTACATTATCCGTTGAATGTTCTTTCTCCTTTCACTCGTCAACGGTTTCTTCCTTTTTTTTTTTTTTTCTTTTGAAGTCGCTAAGATTTGATTTGAGAAAGATTCTCTCGGGACAAGCGACCACATAGAAGCAATGTCTGTAGTTTCAAGGGTAACCATCTCATAGGAATGGTTACCCGGACTCTCAAGTGGAAAAGCGACCAATATTACATTTTCACGGGAAAAGGACGCCAGTTCTTTGTAGGATCCCTCATTTACAGTTGAGTAGAATGGACTAATGTAGAAGGAAATATTTTGCACAAGGACACAGAACACCGCTTTACCTGAGAAGCGAAACCGAGATGTCATGATCGTAACTGCACCAAGCTGATCTCGAGGATACGCGCCTCCTTGCAGAGAGTTTCATAAAAATTAAATCTATTATTTTTAGTATTATATTGTCAGCATTATTAGTGCGGGCACCTGGCTCAGTAGTTACAGCATCGGGCACAAAATCATGAAGTTGTTAGTTCGATTCCCGGACCGGACTATATGTTTTGGATTAAAGTGGATTAAAGATCTTGAGAAGAAGACGGTGGTACTACGGACCTATTCTAGGTCGCATGGTGCCATCGACCTCTTCGACAAGATTGTGATAGAGAAAGAGTTGGCAGACTACCTGCCAATTATAAAATTTATTTTCAGGGGGGACCAAATTTGCAACGGTCTGGTTGCTGTTTAGTACCTCCCGAGGAAGCTGGCAGATTTGCCAGCGAGCCCCTTGTGGGGCAAGAAATGTTGTTTCTCCCCACTTATTGTGGGAGGAGAGTGATAAAAGCCTGGGTATGTGGGCTACTCCTGGGCACAAACGCAGGCTGAATTGGTGATACCATCCGGCAGGGACTGGGAGATAGCGGGCCCATGCTCATATAGGTAAGAATGACGCCAACGGTCGACTGGGAGGGGGTCGAAAGCAATTTTGACCTTATGGACCCCATCGGCCGCAGACGAAATGGTATTCCCGGACTTCCTAAAAATGGTTGGCTGCAGGTATCCGCTGATACTTGAGGGTCGCCCCGCCCCAAGTGTCACTCGTGCCTGGAGCCTAGCCACATTAGGAAGGACTTCCCCCGGGGCCGTAACGTGGCTCAGGCACAGGAAAGTAAGGTGCCCACCCCCACCCCCTGTGTTGGAGGAGACGGTAGAAGTCATGAAGGAAGTTGCTTCCAGGAAGAGAAAAAGAAAGGTGAGCAACAATGGTTGCCCACCAAAAAATGGTCAAGCGGCACGGGAAACGGGGGGTGGGTGTCCCTGTGCCCGCCGTCTTATGTCCCAGCTCCCGTAGCCTCTAAAAGAAAGAGGAAAAAAAGGAGCAGAGGACAGTCGGCGGATGTCCTCGTGCCGCCGACTGAACCGCCGGTGGTATGTGTGCCATCAGCAGAAAAGGCTCAGTCTATGGGAAGTGTGCCACTGACGGAGCAGCTTGAGGCCCCTTCCCGTGAGGAGGAGGAGGAGGAGGAGTTTATCTTCCTTTATCAAGAGGGAGGGCCTTTGGGAGAATATTTGTACGGCCTTGGCGACTGAGATCATAGATACTCAGGCTGCATAAGCAGTCCAATATAGCCTCCGGAGGTGGCTGCGGAGGTAATAGAACATAAAAATTCTATCAATTGACAAGAAAGAGTTTGCCTTCCTCTTCAAGGACCCCGATTTGTCGGTGCAGAGTTGTCTGCAGGTGGTAAGTCAACTTGCTTCAGGCTCCGATTAGGAGCCTTATTTGTATTGATATTTTTGAATTTTTGTATTAGAAAAATCGTATTCGAGGGCTTGTTGGCCGGTGGGCACCGACATCCTCCTCATCTTTATCATTATGTTTTCATTTCATCGCATTTTGTCTACGTCCAGCCCACAAGCTTCTTACTCTGTGTAATGCCCTTGTGGCAAATTATATGAAATAAATGAGCTTGCTTACCAACCACATGGTTCCAGGTTCAGTCCCACTGCGTGGCATCTTGGGCAAGTGTCTTCTACTATAGCCTCGGGCCGATCAAAGCCTTGTGAGTAAATTTGATAGACGGAAACTGAAAGAAGACCGTCGTATATATATATATATATATATATATATATATATATATATATATATATATATATATATATGTGTGTGTGTGTGTGTGTGTGTGTGTGTGTGTGTGTGTGTGCGTGTGTGTGTGTGAGTGTGTGTATGTATCTGTGTGTCTGTGTTTGTCCCCCTAACATCGCTTCACAACGGATGTTGTTGTGTTTACGTCCCCGTAACTTAGTGGTTCGGCAATAGAGACTGATAGAATAAATACTAGGCTTACAAAGAATGAGCCCTGGGGTCAATTTGCTCGACTAAAGGTGGTGCTACAGCATGACCGCAATCAAATGACTGAAACAAATAAAAGAATAGATACATATAAACGTGTGTGTGTATTCGATCAAATTTCCTTCAAGTTAACATAGGACCCCTTAACGACGAAATAATCTTCATTGTGTAAGATATCTTTGGTCCGACCAGTCGCCCGCGGATTACCCCACATTTGGGTATTTACTACGTCCGTAGTTATGCTACCGTTGAAACCTATGTTTCAGCCTAGATTTTTGCCAATTCCATTCCCAAATTTGGGATTTTTATTCGCAGACACACAGCACCCCAAGCTGCTAACCTTCAACTTTAAGATAACATTTTTCAACTTACCGAACGTTGATATGGGAAAGATGTAGAACTTTCTTCGTCAATAAATCACTAAGGTTCCCGAAAGTTAAGCTTATTACACCTTAATGCTTGGATTTTACCTTTACACACACACACACACACACACACAACAGACAGGGGGTGTCTAACTTTCGTAGCATCTCACAATGGACATGGATTATATATGTTGTTTCGTAAGGGTCAATTTATTGTGGGTTGCCACGGTAAGTATTGTTCGAACATATTGTTGGAGAATCCTCTCGGTTGTCTATTATTACAGTGAACATTAATGATCTATATATATATATATATATATATATATATACTTGCAGAGAACTTAGAACTTTGTCTCTCTCTCTCTCTCTCTTCTCATCAACACCTATTCGTGGAGGAAAAGCTTGCATAAAATGTATTGAAAACAGAATTGCAACAAAGTATTTTAGTTATTTACATTTGATGTCCTCATCTTGTTTGTTGTTAACATAACGTTTCAGCTGATATAACGTTTCAGCCTTCATCAGGTGTCTTGGGGAAATTTCGAACCTGGGTTCTCATTCCTAGGGTAATTTTCGATGTTGTTGTTGTTGTTATTCAGGTCACTGGCGGGAATCGAAACTCAGAATCTTGGCCTTAGTAGCCCGCGCTCTTAACCACTACGCTCACTTTGTCATATGTCCGTGGGCGTGGTGGTTAAGAGCGCGGGCTATTAACCCCAAGATTCCGAGTTCGATTCCAAGCAGTGACTTGAACAATAATAATAATAATAATAATAATAATAATAATAATAATAATAATAATACCTTAGGAATGGGAACCCACGTTCGAAATTTTCCCAAGACACCTGATGAAGGTTGGAGGGTATATCAGCCGAAACATTGTTTTAACAACAAACAAGATGAGGACAAATATCCACCTAAAGTAAATAATATAAATAATGAAATAATGTACATAATTCCTCATCTCTTAAATATAGAGCTGAACAAAGTATTTTATTGAACATATAACTTCAACTGGGACAAAGAATACAGGTATATATTTTCATGAACATAGCAAAAGATATGTGGACCGATAATTAATGTCGAGCTGTATGGTACCAGCAAACTTGCGTCCGGTACCTCTACGATGTAGGACGCTTCTGTTACAAACATCATGTCTATTTGTATATCTAACGTTATAGTGTTATGTTATTGACTATGTTGTATCTCGACAGTGTCATTATGTCCATTATAATCACACGCATTTGTTCTATTTCACGTATTTATTACTTATCGATAGGTTAATTATTTTTCTTATTAATAAATCGATATTGTTGGATTTAGCATTCGGTCAATCAATCAGCTAACATTGTATCGGTTCTTTCATTGTTCTCCTCCGCAACCTCTGCGATGACATTTTAATCAATTGATGAATAAGAAAGTAGAGAAATAGAACCAATGCGCGTGTTTATTATTAGCATAATGACCCAACCGGATACGAATTCAATTTCAAAACACGAATTCATATGAAGGATCTTGAAAACTGAATACGATATAAATATATTTTTTTGTTGAAGACAATAAGGTATGATTTGAAATAAGTTTGTTGCTGTTTGTAGTCGGTTAAATGAAAACGTTGAAGCTGAGATACAGGGTGAACAAAAAAATGCTGAGTTGTTAGTCCAGAAGTTACGCACATTGTTAACTCTGGTAAATTATCTTATCAAATACAATGCCTTTTCAAAAAAAAAAAAAATAACAAAAACTAAAACAATCTCACCTCATATATGTTCCTTAAATATTTAGTTTTCTTGAAATTTATGATTAAATACTGCAAGATATGACAATTCTGTTCACCAGAGAATAGACGCAATTATGTGCTATTATCAATA
Source organism: Octopus sinensis (assembly GCF_006345805.1). NCBI lineage: Eukaryota > Metazoa > Mollusca > Cephalopoda > Octopoda > Octopodidae > Octopus > Octopus sinensis. The sequence goes on from NC_043002.1 coordinate 101,695,863, forward strand.
AATATTTAAACATTTTCTTCTTTACGGTGTTTGACAAATTTCAGCTTTGTTTGTCAAATTGGTGATCGCTCGTGTGTAATGATCATTAAAAACATTTTTTATTTTATTTTATAATTTCGAAATTTTTGTTTATTCTGTCTGCTATCTAAAAATTCCCAAATTAAGTTATAAAACGAGTTTCAAATTAAATATCTGTATGTTTGAACGTGTTTTGTAAACGTTTGCCTGTTTGTTAGTGTGTGTGTGTCTGTGTGTGTGTGTGAGTATGACCGTTTGTGTATGTCCTTGTATTGTATATAGAACTTGCAAGCGTGACCTGTTTCTGTATTTCATTGTTAAATTCGAAGACCGTTTGGAATTTTGAATAAGCGATAAAATGAAGTGCAGCTTGTGTTGGTAAGAACACACAACCACACACACACGCACATTCTCTCTCTCCATCTCATACATACACTCTCTCTCATACATACACTCTCTCTCATACATACACTCTCTCTCATACACACACTAACACAAACAAACAAACTTATAACATTTCATTACACAAACATCAGATAATTTAAACGAAAAACACTCGGATTACTAACTGAAAGAACAAGAATGTGAGACTCGGAACACTGATAATTAGAGCGTGCCTTTTAGTTATGATGCGTTAAAGAATATTGTCACGTATATACATATGTACATGTGCCTACGTAAATATATAAATATATCCGTAGTTAGGCGAAGCACATACCCTGAGCATTGATATTCAAATCCTAAATCCACATCAAATGGTTGCTACAGCCTGCCGATTCCTGAGAATCTGTAAGATGGAGATGAGGGAAGTGAATGTTTTGTATGCATCCATAAAACACCACAGTCAAGTCACAACTGCTGAAGTGTACCACTGAGTTTTTGTCTGTTCGTCTCCCCTCGAGATGGTCTTATCTTTTTATGACTTTATTTTAAATGATATACAATAGTACCTCGCTTCACGAACGTCTCTGATCACGAATATATCGAGCTTTATATATATATATATATATATATATATATATACAATGGTTGTATACTGTCAATCTAACAAGAACGTGACAGTAGGGGGTACACCACCGCTGTATAGCCCTAGGAAGCATCGAACGCCTCCTGATAGCTTTGACACATTTTTTCCCTGTGTCCTTATATACCATATACGAAGGGGAGACAAACACCCCCGGCTGCCGGAACTGCATCTAGGGACACCATGTTTCAGGATCGTTGGTCTTCATCGGCCTAGAGTAGCAGTGAATAAACTTCACTGAATATAGGTATATACAATTACGAAGTCGAGGCAAATATCACCAGCTGACCGGTGTCTGCTACTCTAGGCCGACGATCCTGAAACACGGTGTCCCTAGATGCAGTTCCGGCAGCCGGGGGTATTTGTCTCCCCTTCGTATATGTATATAAGGACACAGGGAAAAATGTGTCAAAGCTATCAGGAGGCGTTCGATGCTTCCTAGGGCTATACAGCGGTGGTGTACCCCCTACTGTCACGTTCTTGTTAGATTGACAGTATACAACCATTCTATCGCCCCACCACCGTACATGTCTCTACGAGAGATTTAGAAATTCAATATTTCTTATTTTGATAATCAGTGAATAAACTTCACTGAATATAGATATATAGAATTACGAAACCGAGGCAAATATCACGAGCTGACCGGTGTCTGCTACTCTAGGCCGATGAAGGACAACGATCCTGAAACACGGTGTCCCTAGATGCAGTTCCGGCAGCCGGGGGTGTTTGTCTCCCCTTCGTATGTGTCCTTATAACATATACGAAGGGGAGACAAACACCCCCGGCTGCCGGAACTGCATCTAGGGACACCGTGTTTCAGGATCGTTGTCCTTCATCGGCCTAGAGTAGCAGACACCGGTCAGCTCGTGATATTTGCCTCGGTTTCGTAATTCTATATATCTATATTCAGTGAAGTTTATTCACTGATTATCAAAATAAGAAATATTGAATTTCTAAATCTCTCGTAGAGACATGTACGGTGGTGGGGCGATAGAATGGTTGTATACTGTCAATCTAACAAGAACGTGACAGTAGGGGGTACACCGCGCTGTATAGCCCTAGGAAGCTTTGACACATTTTTCCCTTGGGAAAAATGTGTCAAAGCTATCAGGAGGCGTTCGATGCTTCCTAGGGCTATACAGCGGTGGTGTACCCCCTACTGTCACGTTCTTGTTAGATTGACAGTATACAACCATTCTAACGCCCCACCACCGTACATGTCTCCACGAGAGATTTAGAAATTCAATATTTCTTATATATATATACATATATTATATATATATATATATTATATATATCACGTGATCACCTGACCGACCAGACCATCAGATGTTGCTACACATCGCTGGTCACAATGCGTTCGCATTGCTTTAGCATTCGAATGACGCCACCCCGCTGACTAAGCAACCAGGTCAACAGACGAAAGAGTGAGAGAAAGGGTGGTGAAAGAGTACAGCAGGGATCACCACCCCCTGCCGGAGACTCGTGGAGCTTTCAGGTGTTTTCGCTCAATAAACACTCACAACGCCCGGTCTGGGAATCGAAACCGCGTTCCTACGACCGCGAGTCAGCTGCCCTAACCACTGGGCCATTGCGCCTCCGTGTATATATATATATATATTGCCTACCTATCTACAACTGCTTAACCTCCCAAGCTAACCCGTTATATCTCTCGACTTTTCTTTCTTCCTTATCACATACCTTGTATTCAGCTGGGCATGCTATAACTATGATCCAGCATCTTTTGCTTTCTTTCTCAATTAAGACTATTTCTAGCTTCCTATTCTCAATCTCATGGTCGCAATGAATCAAAATCTCATAGGATCTTCGCATTTCTACTTTTGACAATGCCTTCTGGTTTGTGGTCGTACCAATTTTTTGCTATGTCAAGTCTATACTTGTTGCAAAGTGTCCAATGGACAATCCTGGCTATATTGTCGTGGCATCTCTTATATTCCTTCTGGGCTAGTGGCGTACATTGGCTGGTAATATGCCATACGGTTTCATCGTTTTGTCGACAAATACTGCACATTATTATTATTATTATTATTATTATTATTATTATTATTATTATTAATATTTCATCGTAGATTTTGTTGGAACTCCTGGAGTCTTCCATGCGTAGCGGGGACTTGCTGCCTGCAACCTCTGGTATCATACTTTCGGTTCTTTTAATCTATCTAAAACTTTCCTGATTATTCTGGCCGTTCCAAGGATCAAAACCTTTTGTAACATTTCTACTGGGCACTCTATTCCAATTTCCTTGATATGCCTCCTGATTCCTTCTGATACTGTCCCCAAGAATAATTGGCATTATCTTCACCTTCTTTATTTTCCATAGCCGCGCTATTTCGTATTTTAAAGCGTTGTCTTTATTTAATTTTTTTCTTTTATTCCTCTAGTGTACGCTAATTCTGTTAGCAAATAGTATATGGTGAGGGTCGGGTGATAACAAGACTACTAAATTCTAAAGAATTTCTTTGAGAATTTTTGCAGAATTTGGGATGGTACTCTACTTTTCTGCCGGTTGACAATACGAGTTTCAATTTCAATTTCTTTCTATCTGTTAGGTAGCATTTTTTGTTGTTGTGCCAAGTGCACCAATTCCAACAGGAATAATGGTTGTCTTGATCTCCCACAATATCCTCTGATATCTGGCTTGATCCTGATATTTCTGAACTTTTTAAATTTCTTTTCTATCAACTCTACAATCGTAGGAAATTGCAAAATATATGACCTAGCATTGTTTGTTTATTTTTTACTCTATCATGACTTTTGGTCTTTTTGCCTCAGGAGCATAGGGTCAGACTGTACGGTGAAAACCCACAGGATCTTGTAATTCTCAGTTTCTATTACAATATCCGGTTTGTGTACATACTGTATTTCTTTTGTTTTGATGCTACATACTCGGCTAACATCCTTATGAACTAGTTTACCTGCACAGTCATTTCTACCCTTATACTCTTTTTGCGCTAGCATACTGCACTCACTCAAAATGCGATTGATACTCTCGTCTTCTTTCCTGCAGTTTCTACATTTGCTATCTCACTGACATTTGTCGATCGTTATCGTTTCCAGATTGGCTCCAAGGGTTTGTTTATTTGCGGCTAAAAATAACGATCTTTTTGCCTTACATTTCCCGTCCGTCAACCACAGCGAGCGATCATCACTTCCAACATTCTAGGTTTGTTGTATGAATTGTCCATACAGTTTCATTTCTTTTCAGTTGTTCATTCTGTTATTCTTTCATTCTTCTTTGAATTATCCTACTGTTTCACTCACGATCTGGGCATCTCTGGCAGCCGAAACTATTCTTTCTCTACTCTGCACAACATAATTTTTTCAGACCCAGTTCCACAGTACCAAAAGGGTATTTTTTGTTTAGTATTCCTTTACCACATTCCTGTTATGGCAGTCAGAGGCGTCGGTCGGTATTACATTTGGGGTGGAGTACTTTGCGCATTGTTAGCAGGTTTCTGGTTCTTCGAAATTCTGCAGCTCCATTTTTATCTATTTCAGAAAGGGACCATAGAATCACAATACTGTCGTTGCCCATGTATGTCTGGCCCTAATGATGTTTCTTCCATTAACATTGTTTTTAGTATCTTTCTAATTCTCCAATTGTACTCTCTTGTGGCTTTCTCTCTCGTTTCTCTTTCCATTATTTTACCGTCTTGTTGCACCCCTACTTATTTCTATCCCTC
>NC_043002.1:101708108-101717351 GCF_006345805.1 Octopus sinensis
ATTAAATAGATATAGAAATAAAATTATTGCTATTTACCGTAGACAGTAGATCAATACACTGTCAGACAGACATATAGATATATTGAATACAAAGACAAACATTTAGATAAACGCAAAAACACAAGGAACTCACAATAAATGTACCTAAACATACAAAATTAGCAGACATTTTTGTTATGTATAATGCACACACTCATATATGTATACATACATATATTTGAGTGTGTGTGTGTATGTATATATATATATATATATGTATGTATGTATGTATATATACATATATATATATAGATCGTTATATATATATGTATGTATATATATATATATATATATAGATAGATCGTTATATATATATATGTATGTATATATATATATAGATAGTTATATATGTATGTATGTATATATATATATAGATAGTTATATATGTATGTATGTATATATATATAGATAGTTATATATATATGTATGTATGTATATATATATAGATAGTTTTATATATATATGTATGTATGTATATATATATAGATAGTTATATATGTATGTATGTATGCATGTATATATAAATAGATAGTTATATATGTATGTATGTATGCATGTATATATAAATAGATAGTTATATATGTATGTATATGTATATAGATAGTTTATATATGTATGTATATATAGATAGTTATATATGTATGTATTTAAATGTATATATATATAGATAGTTATATATGTATATATATAAATAGTTATGTATGTATGTATATGTATATATATAGATAGTTATGTATGTATGTATATGTATATATATATAGATAGTTATGTATGTATGTATATGTATATATATATAGACAGTTATATGTATGTATATGTATATATAGATAGTTATATATGTATGTATATGTATACATATATAGATAGTTATATATGTATGTATATGTAAATATATAGATAGTTATGTATGTATGTATATATGTATATATATATATATAGATAGATAGTTATATATGTATGTATATATGTATATATATATATAGATAGATAGTTATATATGTATGTATGTATATGTATATATATATATATAGATAGATAGTTATATATGTATGTATGTGTATATATATATAGTTATAAATGTATGTATGTATATATATATATAGATATATGTATATATATAAATATAGATATATGTATATATATACAGATATATGTATGTATATATATAGATATATATGTATGTATATATATATATATATATATATATATATATATAGATGTATTTTTTATATATAGATCTATGTATGTATATAATATACAGATATATATGTATGTATATGTATATTATTTATAGATAGATATATATGTATGTATATGTATATATTTATATAGATATATATGTATGTATATATATATTATACAGATATATGTATGTATATGTATATATTTATAGATAGATATATATGTATGTGTGTATATATATATATATATATATATATATATATATATATATATATATATATATGTATATGTATATTATCGACTTTAAAATGATGAAAGGAAAGGGAAGCGAAAGAGCTGAATGAAATACTGGTAACGGTTGTTCCTTCTAGCCTCCTTACAATTCTTCAGGTATTAAACCCGTACTATCTACCGATGATACATGATATTTTACCTAGGCCACTCTACAATGAAATCCGTCGGAAGGATAACTCCGAGGACAAAGAAATAAGAACCCACAATAAGGTAGATGCCATAGCCACTCTTAATAAAAAGGAATAGTGGTAGAATGTACCAGTAATGTCTTCAATAAAATGTAAGTATAACAGGCCTGACATAATGATTTGGGAGAGAGAAGAGAAGCAGTGCAGAATTGTGGAATTTAGCTGCCCAGTGGATGTAAACATAAAACTGAAGATCAAGGAAAAAGAGAACACCTATGCTGAATTAATGAGAAATCTGAAGTTACTCTATCCAGATTACAAGTTCAGGTTTATATCTGTGATTATTGGGGAGCAGGGATATGTCACACACCAATCTTCAGAAATTTAACTTCACAAAACCATAAAAGTGGAAACTAATTCGAAGTCTACAGTTCCAATCCTTCACTGAAACTCTAAAGTCCACTACTACTAGTATAAATGTTTGTGTATATACATACATACATACGCGCACACACACATATATACATGCACTTTATTTGTTTGGTACTCCTCTCCAAACTGGATTGCAGACTACCAAAACTTCGATGTGTTATGCTTGACATGAAACCATTTGTTGTCTTGTTAACCAGCAAATAGAAAATATTTAACTACCAATGCAGTGTTAAGAACTCATTCTCACTGTTCGATATTAGCATTACACACAGACACGTGAGTGTGTGTCTGTGTTGTCCCTCACCATCGCCTGACAACCAATGTTGGTGAGTTACGTTCCAGTAACTTAGCGGTTTGGCAAAAGAGACCGAGAGAATATGTACTAAGCTTATGAAATATAGGTCCTGGGGTCCATTTGTTCAACTTACGGCGGTGTCCAGCATGACCGCAGTCAAATAACTGGAACAAATAAGTCATTCGCTGCTTTCTTCCAAAGAATCTAATACTCTTAGCTTAGTTTTTCCTTGGGACTGGCCAGATAGGAGCAACCACATGTATAACCAGCCGAAATTTCAAAGATAATCTGGCACTCGACTGAGGAAAGAACACTTCGAATGACCCGACCCTGTTTTTCCTTGTCACTCTTTCGTATCATCTGTCTGGATGTTTTGTTGTCCCTTTTTTGTATCATCAAGCTGTCTGGTTGGATGTTTTGTATTCTTGTCCCATATTTTGTATTCCTTTATATATATATATATATATTATATATATATATATATATATATTATATATATATATATCCAATTGGAATAACTCAATTCTCGAAATGTTTTTTGTTTAGTGTGAGGAAACCGCAAAGGGTGGAAATATTGTAGATGTGGTCTTACACAGGAGAAAAAGGGGAATGATGATATTGTTGTCGGGCCAGTTAAGTCCTGATTATACAGGAACTCTTCTTACGAGCTATATTGGCTGTATTATTAATGCGAGCACTTCATCCGAGATTGTATGTAACAAATGCTCTTTATTCCTTGATACTTTTGGATGCTGTGTGCAGTCCTCCTGAAGAATGAGAATAAGTTTGTTTGAGCGCATTCTCTTTTCCAATGTCCGTGAGTTCAAATGCCTCCTCAATTAACCCAATATTGATTTTGTCTGTCCATAGGCTTATAGCACGTAGATCAGAATGGAGTGTTCAGTTCGATAATCATCTGAAATTAGCGAATATTTTATTTTCCTGAGGTTGATGACACTTTAGATCGAGGAATGCATGCACCAAGTGCTGGGGCCGACTTGAGGACGTGGTGGAAGCTGAGAGTGGTGGCTTTGGCTAAAATGTTACATCTCAGCCACAATCTATTTGAGAATTTTTGATTTTTATTTTAAATACTTTTTCTTTTGTCTGTTTTCATTCAATTTTAGGCAACGTGTCGAATTCAACCCGAACATCCTGAGCTCTCCTCACCATAATACTGTTCGACGTTTCATTTCATGCATTCTTACAACAGACCGGAGGTAGAAACCTAAGAGCAGATATTACCAATATAATTATACATTTAGAACATAACAAAGAATACATAACAACACATGTGTTCTTGTGTAAGCCAGTATCAATCAATAGAAACACTTATACGATACGCCAATTTTATCCAGAATCAAATACTCTCAACAATTCGTACCCAGAACGGTTAGCTATCTTGGAACAACAAATAAAAATGCAGCATATGTCGAAAGAATTAATCTCTCCACGTCCTGTTGTATGTCAGTAGATACTTAAAATCGTCCTTACATTTTGAAGACGGTAATATAAAATCCCGATAGTACAAGATATGTTCATTTGGGTTTGTATTTTATCTTTAAATATTTTTTCGCAGTAACTTTAGTGTGACCTAGCTTACACTGAAATCTATGGTGCCTTTCACAAGTACAGCAATATACTATAAATCAATAAACCAAAATATTCCCTAGCTTATAAAAATAGTTCGTTTACTGAATACCACGAAGGAAGAGAATGTATTTTGGGGGTTCTTTTTTTTCAGTGTATACACAAAAGAACCACCAACAAGTGATTCTAACATAAACATTCCCAGATTCATATATATATCTCACATGCACGGAAACACACTCGAATACACAGCACAGACAGTACAAAAATACATCTATGTAAACAGACATACGTGTGTGAGCGTGCATGCGTGTGTGTGTCTGTATGTATGTGTGTGCAGAGAGGGAGTAAGAGGGAGACGCGCGGTAACATCAGGCTTTTCTAAAGAATGCCCTGACAAAAGAGTGGAGCGCACGCTATCGTCGAGCACTTGAGGTGAACATACAGACAGATGCACAAAATGAATATCGCAGCCAGAGAAAAACATTTTCACAATAAAAGCAGTAAGAAGATTTGCGTCGAAATATTTGATATTGTCATGAGGAATTAGAATGCAAAGCGCAATGTTAACAAGAAACTTGTAACTGTAATGGAACGGCCGAATCTGCAAAGATTTACACATTTATATACGTATATATTATACGTGCTGCCATACAACACAAGGAAACCAGTTGCAATACTCGGATCTAATCAGTGATCCATCAGCAGTTTTTATATATGATTTTATATAAATACCAATATTTGTGTCTGTGTTTGCTGTTGTCTATATTCATGCATGCTTATCTCTCCCCCCTCTCTCTCTCTCTCTCTATATATATATATATATATATACAAACAAATATATATCCTCCTATCTATCTATCTTATATTTCCCTCTTCCTCTCCTATATACATTCACGCGCCCACACATATCTATATACACCCAAACACACACATAAGCACAATACAACGCTTGTATCTAATGACGCGCTACCCTAATGTCTAATCTAGCGGCGGCGGTCTGCCCTTGGGCAGGTCCTGTGCATGTGAAACTTATCCAGTATTCTCTATACGACCTGGGAGGGACCGTGCCCTGCCCTGCAGCCGTTAAGTTGATTGCTGGAACTTCGTTTACCATGACTAGATTTGGAATACATATTGGAGTTGTTTCCTGTTTCACGTGGGTTTTCAACTCAGAATTGATAAAACCACGCTCCTATCTAGCGATCGGCAACGACCTAAGCACTAGTCCACGTGTAAAGCCGCAAATATTGCGTCGCTTGTCTCATGAAACATCTGCATGCAATAGGGTTAAAAACAGTATCGAAAAAAACTGTAATTCGCCATTGCAAATGTGCTAAACATTCTCCCATTGTTCTTCACGGGATGATATCTATAAGTAAATGACTACGCATCGAGTCAGCTTTTGCTGAATTCGCCGATAATTCAGAAGATATAAACACATATTTTTGTTCGTTTGTGTCTGTATATAAGTGTTTTTGGCATGTGTGTGAATGGTCGTAGGTCAATTGTTTACATGGGTTCGCGATCAGAAAGATACGGGATCGCTCCGAGGACTGGGCACGGGATTTTGTTCTCTCAGCTAAAACATGCTTTTCACTTGTTATATAATATTTCATGTTCTTTAAACGCAATCGTTGGATTTCCGATTCCGTGCAAATCTAAAGCCGGTAGCAAAAACATGGCTTATGCTACCAGCTTATACTCGTTTGTGATTGACAGCAGTACACGTATGCAGACACACACACACACACACACCTATATATGTAGGGTTCACCAGCATGGCCACACTACACCCACGAATACATAGATATTTCCACACATAGATATACACATGTATATACGTACATGTTTGTGTGCAGGTTTTATATATGAATCTAAGAAAAGAATTGAGATTCAACTCTCTAGAGTGAAGAGACGAAGGATAAATCATGATATATATTTGGAAGATCCTGAGAAGTCTTGCCACCAACCGAACTGGATGCCATTGAATAGTACCAGAGATTGTATCTTCTCCAACTTGAGTAAGGACACAATACTGTAATAGCTTAGGGCACACGGGACCACAATTTTGTGCACTATACTGCCTAAAACCTCAGAGACCTTAACAGGTGTAGATATAGATGCTTCCCGAAACTATCTGAACAAAGTTTTTTTTTTTTTTTATCTCAGATACCAGAAGAACCTTTGTCTTAGCAGAAAACAAAGAACTGCTATTCTATCCAAAACGCTATTCCATCAGAAACAGTTTCGCAAAAAGTCGGGAAGTTTGAAATAAATACAATCACACAAAAAGTGGCACCCCAGCATGGATTCAGCGTTTGGCTTAAACCCACAAAAGCAAGTATACACTCACACATATGTATGTGTGTGTATATATATCTATTCACCATTAAAACACTATATACCCTCATTGATATGCCTACATGTGAAGACCCTGTTATATCATTCTGCTTCAATTATACTTACGTCCAGTCATACATATACACATACTTAAACAGATACATACACACACATACGTGCATACATATAATATATATATATATATATATATATATATATATATATATATATATATAAATATATGTATCAGCTAAAATATATAGAACAACCAAATGTTTTTAATAAATACCAAATAACGAGATCAAGGGTTGAGTTATATTCCCAAAGTGCACAGATAACTGTATATTGAAAATACCAAAAGAAGACCAAAGAAACATTGTTAAATATTTGAAAGCCAGTCTAAGAGAGTAAGAAATCGTTATAAAATGGCGAGCATCTAATTCGTTTACGTCAAGGGCGTGACCCCCACGTCGGAAGTAAGTCTCATTCGGTTTAAGAACATTAGTGATTTGTTTGTCTGCACTTTTGCAGTTAGTTTCCTCCCTGCAATTTCTTCAAGGAATATTCTTTCCTCATCTGTCTCCTCCTCCTCCTTCACTTCTTTCCCCTCGCCCTATCAGATTACTCTAGTTCACTTGAACTGCAATAAACTGCACGCACTACTCTCTTCTTTTCTCTCTTTTTCTTCTACATCTTTCAACTCTCTCTTACCATGCATATATACATGCACACACACACACTTCTGTGTGTATGTGTATATATATATATATATATTATATATATATATATATATATATATATATATATATATATTATTTATATGCGTGTTTCTGTGCACGCGTGTATGCATCTGTATGTGTATATAATGTATATATACATTTGAATACAGGTATATTTAAATATACACATATATACGCACACACAAACAGGAACACACATACATATGCATGCAATACAAACATTTTTGTGTGTTCTAAGAATTCTTCTTCTTCTTCTTCTTCTTCCCCCCCCCCACCTCACTATTGACCCTGTTCTGCATTTTACCAGACTTTTGTCGGGAGCAAATAGAAATAAATAAATACAAGCTTTCTACTACTGCTACTACTACCACTACTAGCCTTCTTCTTCTTCGTCTTCTTCTTATCCTCCTTTTCTCTTTTTTCCTTTTTTTTTTTTTACATGTGTGATTTATTAGATCGAACCATCAGCAACCTTCAGTCGCCCTACAAAAATACGATGTACTATTTTTGTTTTATCATTAAATGTCCATTCTTCCTTTCCACCGTCCACCAAACCATCCTAAAAAGCCTCAGCATACAATTCCACCCACGTGTTCACCTCAGATTTGGACACGCCCACTTTATATGAATTCAATAGTAAAGTTTCTTTTACTCTCTATAAATAAATATGTCCCTGAGCATAACTGATGTCGGTGATGTTGGTAGCCAAAATCTTTCAGGTGTTTTTTTTTGTTATTGTTGCTGTTACTAGTGATGGTGTTCGTGTTGGTGTTGATGATGGAAGTGATGGTAGTGTTGTAGGTTTTTTTTTTGCGGTCTTGACGGTTGTAATCTTTGTGGTTATTTAGTGCTTTGCTGGATGTGGATTGTGGTATTAGCGTTTGTAGAGTGGTTCCTTGGTTTTGGGTGTTGTATGTCATACGATGGTTGTGGTGCTAGAGGCGTTTGACTTGGTCATGTTTGCAGTGTTGTATGTAGTGCTGTTTGTGGTGTTGTTTGTAGTGGTGTTACTGATGTTGATAATGGTAGCATGGTTGTGGTGTTGTAGGTAGTTGTGTTTGAAGTATTGGTGGTAGTGGTGATGGCGTCGGTGTTTATATTGGCGTCATTGTAGGTGATGTTGTGGTGGTTATTGTATCGGGAAATATCTCTGACGGACATTCCAGCCGTGAGTATCCTACCTCTCTTTTCAAGCATAGTGCATATAGGTTAACAGTATCCTTTTCATAATCAGATTCGAGCTGGCTGAATTGCTAAAGAGCTTTGCAATATGCTTAGCAGCATGTCTTCCGGCTCTTTATGTTCTGAGTTCAAATTCCACTGAGGCCGACTGTACTTACATCCTTTCGGGGTGGATAAAATAAATACCAGTTAAATACAAGGCTGGGGTGTTTAATCGACTAGCCGCTTTTCCTAAAATTGCTGGTCTTATATCAAAAGCTGAAACTATTATTCTTTTTATTAATATCATAAGGTGTGATTTCGATGCTTTTAAGCTGATATTTCTAGCAAATCGATCGACTTTGCAGAGTTTCGCTGGTTTACAATATGACAGATCCTCAACACACAATGAGGAGATCCCGTTAGCAACAACGTGGTTCTTCGCCACGCCTCACTACCAAATGTCGAAGCCACCATTCTTCGGCATCGTCTCCGCTGGGCAGGTTACGTCCAGCGTACGGAGCCCTCTCGTCTCCCAAGGATTATGATCTACGGGGAACTTTCAATCAGAACAAGAGCCAGAGGAGGTCCGAAATTCCATTTCAAAGACCATCTCAAACAACCATGGCTCAAGCTAACATCCAGCCGTCCTCATGAGAACAAATTACTATGTATTGGGCAGCTTGGAAGACTGTTCTTCGCAATGGAACCAGATCCTTCGAGCAGAACAGACAACAGAACAAGGAGGTAAAACGCAGAAGAAATGAGCGTCTTCAACATCTTCGATCTTCACCGACCATCCCATGCGAATTATGCCCACGACTCTTTCACCACCGACTTGGACTTCAAAGTCACTTTCGGCATAAACATCAGATAAGGAGACTGGATGGAAACTGACGAACCCAATGCTCGGATACGAACTGGAGCCGACGACTAAAGTTTGTGGTGGTCATTTGGGTGGTTGTGGAGGTGACCATAGTGTTATTGGTGGCTGTAGTGGTGGTCATCATGTTATAAGCGCTACAAGTGCAGATAGTGT
>NC_043002.1:101717451-101732451 GCF_006345805.1 Octopus sinensis
CAGAGAGGACAAACAAACAAGGACAGACAAACGGATTAAGTCGATTATATCGACTCCAGTGCGTAACTGGTACTTATTTAATCGACCCCGAAAGGATGAAAGGCAAAGTCGACCTCGGCGGAATTTGACCTCACAACGTAACGGCAGACGAAATACCGCTGAACATTTGGCCCGGCGTGCTAACGATTCTGCCAGCTCGCCTCCCTACGTAAAGATAGACGAAATACCTCTAAGCACTTCGCCCTGTGTGCTAACGTTTCTAACATCAAAATATAGTCCAAATGAAGTGGTAACTTGTCAAAGTACAAAGACCTCACAATTGAAGTTTTGAAGATGTGAAGCATGATGGTGAAAACAATACCAATGATAATTGGAGCATTGGGTATGATTAAAAATATATGAACAAAAACGTAGAAACTCTACCTAGATCCTCAACACTATCAATTCAATAATAAAACTTAAACAAAGAAAACCCACGAAAGCAAGACATGATACAGCAATTCTCCAGTGAAATGAATTCCACCAGCAAAGCAGAAAAACAGCGCATTGCACACTCAACGCACAATACACGGGATAAAAGCTAACACAATACAGCACCGGCTAGAATTCACACAAACCCAATGGCAGAAAAACAAACACACACACCACAGAAACACGGAAGTATAGCCGGTGATGCGATATAGTAATAATATTAATAATAATAATAATAATGATAATAACGATAATAATGATAATAATAATTAACACTCAAATGCATTACTAGGCTTGGCTTCTGATCTTAATTGATTGAAAGCGTTATCATGTACATTGATTTGTCTTGGTATAAAAGATGGCCTGCAGCAAATATTCTGCTCAATACCACAGAAATGCTTGTCAGTTGTTTGACCTTAACCAGTTGAGCATGTCCCTTACTGGCTGACAGTATGTGCATCGCTGATCACGAGCAGAAGAAATGGAGGATCATCATAACCATGTGCTGAAAGGAATTCTCTTGAGTTTGGATAATTCACCTCTGGAATCATGGGTGTTTCGTTCAGCATCCTTAAACAATCTTTATTCAGGGACCTTTTGAGCGAGATGGGCTACTCGACCAGAAGAATATTGTAACTGGGCCACACCTGCAAGGTGCTGCGCTGTTAATCTTGATATGAGATCACCAAGTCGCGCACATATGGTTGTGATGAATATACCTAGTGTACCCTTATCAGACGGTGGGCTTCGTATGTTTTACCCCAGTGTCAATTTGACGTTGATATGTGTCTTGCTCTTTCTTCGTGTTTCACAATTTTTAAACTTCTTGACCTACTCATACACACGTCTACGCAGTAGGGCACTGTCCCCATATTATATTGACAACCTGCAATAAATTTCAGCCCCTGATACACGTTAAGATCAGAAAAATTGGATTACTAATCTCTATTCCTCCTTGATGCATAACTACTAGTTGACCGGTTATATGTATACTCTGTAAGAAAATAAAGGAAATTGGAGCGATCACGGTCAGTGCTCGGTTATAAAATCATCAAAGAAGGACCACCTTTTAGCACACGAGTATGGAAGGCTCTGCGGCCAACTTCAAGAAGATTTGGTGAAGTACGAATAGTATTTGACTTCTGTAAATATATATATATAGCCGCACTCATTAATAATTTTATTGCTATTTCCTTGATAAAGAGAAAAAGAAAACTGCAAACTGCCTTCACCTTAGTTACGAATCAATTCAGATAATTTAAATATAAACGAGTTCTACCATTTGAACTGTACTATATTTCAGTTCTATATTTAAGAGAAGAGGAATTATATACATTATTCACAATTGACGGATATTTGTCCTCATCAACGTTTCGGCTGATAAACCCTCCACCCTTCATCAGGGGCCTTAGGAATGAGAACCAAGAATACATGTAGAGGATTTGATGTACATGACATGATCTGCCGTCTGTAATAACACCATGTTTATGAGAAATTTGGGATCTAGCGGTGTCATATAAAATTGTCACCGATAATTATGACCCTAGTATCGATCTATTGCATTCCAATCTGTTTTAGGGTTAGGGTTAGTTATGGTTAGGGGTGGGGGGAAGGGTATCTTTTTTTCTTCACAAATGTAAATAAACCCAATCTGTTTCTTAAACGAGGAACATATCATATGACACAGAATGTTTTTTTTTACCTCAATAGACGTCAGTGATTGATTGAAATTGCAGAAATTGAAGAAAAAAACAACAAATATCTACAAACTATAAAATTTTCTCAATAAAGCCAAGAGAAAAAGATGTTTTATAAACACATTCTACCAGTATACGAAGTTTAACATATTTTAGTTACCTAGAAATTATGTTAAAAACTGCCATTCAAACCGTAAAGATCCGAAGCTTTTCTTTTTTCCCTTTGTGCATAGTTCACATCTCTCATTTCTACTTTTGCGCGGATCTAATTTTTCAACGACTATTTACAAACAGTATCGTATTGTATTGGAAGGCAAGCAATAATTGAGGTGTTTCTTTGAACTCCTACTTTCCTATGAGTAGACACAAAACGAAATGACTATGAAACTTCTTGATTATTTTCTTTGTGCCAATAAAATGCTTCTGAGTAGCATCAATTTTTAGAAATTCCAAACTAATCCGATTTAGCTGAGCTTATTAACTTTCATTTAGTATTAGAAGCGGTTATCTTAATAGTTCTCGTTCGTTATAAGCGCTTTATGTGTTTTGCTAAATGTTCGAGACTAC
Organism: Octopus sinensis; assembly: GCF_006345805.1. Taxonomy (NCBI): domain Eukaryota; kingdom Metazoa; phylum Mollusca; class Cephalopoda; order Octopoda; family Octopodidae; genus Octopus; species Octopus sinensis. The sequence continues at coordinate 101,720,187 of NC_043002.1, forward strand.
AATAAATATTTCTGCCTACAGTTTCTCGTTTCTGTTATTACATGCAATTTTATGTTATTCTATTACTGAGTAACATTTAATAATAAAATTCTTTAGAAAGACTAATAAAGAAGATAATTGATTTACTGAGTCAATGAGCTAACAGCATTGCAAACACTTCGTATGATAATGTAGAGAAGATAATTATTTGGTATAAAGCCGGATATACGTAATTAGACAAAGGAAAATTTCATACACCAATCGCTAAAAGTGTTATTATGTAAAGAACGAGATTTCACTACATCTAGAGTATCACAGAAGATCTTGGTCAGTAAGGTATAATACACGCTATGAAGTAATTGCTATTTAAAAAGAACTCCCCTTGATTGTCTTTCCGATTATTGTATCTCCTTAAATGCGGCCATTAATCTCAACTTTGCAATTTACGAAATCAAAATTCTCATAAAGTACATCATACGTTGCATCCACGTAAGTTTTCATTTGCAGGGGATTTCTCTTGTTTTTGTGGCCGATTGAGTGACCCCTGGAAAGGGTCCTTCGTTAGAAGTTTTACAGCTTGCTTGTTGAATTATGTATGTAACCACAGATAAGTATAAATAATTCTGATTCTTAATGCGTATAACAGCATATGATATCTCCGTCTGTTTTTGGACATTTCTCGCGCTATCAATAGCTATCGATAACGTGTCAACCGAAATGGGAAGATAGGGCGCAGCTATTTCGGCGTTGATGATTTGGCTCCGCTGACTGGACATTCAACATGCCTTGCCAACACTACATATTCGCCACGCAGGCTTACACACATAACCCCCACCCACACACATATACGAAAGCACGCCCGTTCATGCACATAAACGCACCACACCAGCGCGCGCAGATATATATATATATATATATATATATATATATATATATATATATATATATACCGATGAAATTAGTGAGAAAGTGTGGGAGAGAGACACGTTACAATTTAGTAATTGAACATCATTGACAGATACACTTTCCATCTCCTCATACGCATTATATATCCAGGATATCTGTGCGTGTGGGTGATCAGGATATGTCGTATATACCCTGAAGACACGCGCAGAGAGACACAGGAGGAGGAGGAAACTGAGAGAATGTTACAGAGAGAAAGAGTAAGAGAGGCAGAGTAAAAGAGAAACATTAATACGAGGTAAACAATAGAACGACTGATGTCAAATAAGTCGGCGCCAAAGCGATTTATACTCCATATGAATATTATTTTTCCGCAGAGTAAAATGGTTGAACTTAGGTGATCCTTTACTACAATATTTAATCTACACGCCATACTTTCCCAAGTTTAGAGTTGATTTAACTGACCTGTGCTCAATGTAGTTAATATTTTTTTGCAATATTAATTCAAGCAATATGCCTCTACGATTAGATCATTCAAACGGTTTTCATAGAAGCAAAATCTGGTGTGAAGCAGGTTCGGCCGCTATTCATAACAAGTCAAACGAGAGGAAAGAGGGCCGCAGGTTTAATATTTTCCGAGTTCCTTAATAGGTTGTGACATTCATTCCAACGTCAATAATGGCTGCTAAGTGTAAAATGACAAGAGTTTACAACTGCGTGAATGTGCGACTCCAGTGTACATTAGACACTACACACAATTAGAATTTCAATTTCGTTGCTTAGCGACGAGAAATAAATTAGATGTTGATTTAAATGAGACTAACACTGAAATGTAATGATGAAGACGATTATGATGATGATGATGATGATGATGATGACAATGAACGACGAAGATGATGGTGATGGTTATAATAATGACTAATGACTAGAGTGGTGATTGCGATGCTGATTATTAGGACGAAAATAATTGCAGTGATGATGATGATGATGATAACGTCAGTGTGGTGGCGATGACGACGATGATAACTATGATAAAGAATATTATTAAGATGTTTATGAAAAATGGCGAGAAAGCGGTAAAGAACAGCGAAGAAAAGGAAGAACGATATTTTAGATATCGGGCAACACATTTAATCAATTAAGTTAAATCATTAAAAAATATTCTTTCATGCAAATATAAAACACAAGGTTAATACATAGCATTATTTTAAGCTGTCTCATTAGTGTAACGTTTCCATCACTAAAGTCTTCATTTTCTCAGTAATTCTAGAATATATTAGGAAAATTCAAGCTATATTCCTCTATATTCCTCAAATGAGGTTTGATAAAATCGAAATATGACAGCAATTGACACTGTACTTAGCAACAAATGCTCACTTTGTGCCCCGCCCCCCGGATAAAATTCGAATTTCATTTTTGGGTTGTCTCCTCTGCTGCCATATATATCGTTAAAATTTAATGTCGTATGTATAAAACTTGGCGGCTGTAATTTTACTTTTAAAAAATCCTTTATTTAACACGTTCCAAATATTAGCTTTATGTCAAAACGTTTTACACATTTGGCAGGTAACAACCGTTATAAATATACACATACACACACACATGCGCATGTATATATATATATATATATATATATATATATTCCCATGAATGACATGATGTGAACGAGGACAGGCGAGGTCCCTCCTGAACCTCATCAACACTCTGTACATGGAGCAAGTAATACTCCAACCAACCAGGGCAGGTAACATACTGGATCTCTGCTTCACTAATAATATGGATCTCATCCATAATGTGAAAGTTACACCGACACTACTCTCGGATCACAACATGGTAGAGCTGACCATGTACGGGCCAAAAGAAAGCATGGACATGCAGCCTACAAGAAACTCTTAGAATCTTTCCAGCTTGAACTTCCATAAGGCAAACTGGAAACAAAATGAGAAAGAGATCCTCAAACAAAACTGGCCTGAATGTCTCTCCTCGCCAGACATCGACATGAAACTTCAACAATTCATGTCTGTAATGCAAGCCATATTATACAAATATGTCCCAGAGAGAAAGGCCACTGTACACAAGAACAAAATCCCCAGAGAGAGGAAAATTCTAATGAGACAGCGTACAAAGGTTTCAAATTGCCTAAACAAACAAATTGAAAGCAGTGAAAAGTCCCGCCTGAAAATAAAACTGTTGGAAATTGAAAAATGTCTGCAACTCTCCCATGAAAAAGAAAGAGGAGACAAAGAAGCCTGGGCTATAGACAACATAAAATCTAACCCCAGAGCTTTCTAGAGGTGTGCCAAAGAAACAGCTACGGTGCACTGTAGGATAGGGCTACTCATTGAAAAGGATGGCACACTCACAGGAAATCCAATGAGGATAAGTGAAATACTAAATGAGCAATTCAAGAGTATTTTCACCCCTAGGGCATTTTCAAATCAGTAATTCAACTGACTTCTTTACCACTGCAGATATAAAATCAGAGGCAGCGATGATTGATTACATCAATATAAAGGAAGACGATGTAATAAAGGCTATAGATGAAGTGAAAACAAACTCAGCTACTGGCCCCGATGGATTCCCAGCAATCCTTCTAAAAGTATGTAAGAGAGTCCTAGCAAGACCACTGCAGTTCCTCTTTCAGAGCTTCCTTGCAACTGGCAAACGTCCAAGAAAACTGAAGGAAGGTAAAATATGCCCTTTTCATAAAGGAGGTAGCAAAGCGGAGGCCAAGAACTACAGACCTATCTCTCTGACCTCACACATCAGCAAGGTCATGGAACGAATAGTCAGAAGGAAACTAATCACCTTCCTTGAAGAAAATGACTTACTGCTTGACACCCAACATGGTTTCCAACCAGGAAGAAGCTGCTTAACTCAGCTCCTACAACACTATGACTGGGTTCTGAAACGACTGCTCAACCACTCAAATGTCGAAGTGATATATCTCGACTTTGCAAAGGCCTTTGATAAAGTCGATCATGGAATGATATGTCACAAACTGTGTGATCTTGGCATAGTTGGAAAATTGAGAGAATGGCTTCATGACTTTCTGAAGGATAGAAGTCAGGTGGTAGTAGCCAATGGGGCCACTTCCATTAACACGCAAATCGTGAGCGGTGTTCCGCAGGGCACAGTTTGGGACCACTACTGTTCATAATGGCCCTCCCAGACATGCCCTCAGTCACGCAGAGAGCCACGATCACAAGTTATGCAGATGATACAAAAGTTTCACAGGCAATACAGAACCCTGATGACACTAAGCACCTGCAATGTGAGTTGGACAAAATAAACAAGTGGGCTGAAAAGAATAGCATGCTGTTCAATGCTGAAAAATTTCAAGCTTTATGCTATCAGCATGCAAAACTAAATGCAATACCCAATGAATACACTGGACCTGGAGGGATTGCAATCCCAGAGGCACAATCAGTGCGAGACTTGGGTATTCACATGAGTGATGACGCAAACTTTCATGTGCATGTTGCTAAATTGGCAATGAAATGTAGGCGGCTGACCAGATGGATTCTTATAACCTTTAGAACAAGAGACCAGGAATCCATGATGGTCCTCTGGAGGACACTTGTCCTAAGCCACTTTGACTATTGCTCTCAGCTATAGTCACCATCCAGTGTCAAGTTAATCACATAACTTGAAGCGATCCAACGAAGCTACACGAAGATAGCCTCTGTGCAGCATATAAGCTACTGGGAAAGACTCAAGAGATTAAAACTCTATTCCTTAAAGCGTAGGCGAGAAAGATATGCCATAATATACATCTGGAAGATCCTAGAAGGACGTGTCCCAAACTTTGACATCGAGAGTTACACAAATGCCAGAACTTGGCGCCACTGCATAGTGCCAATGACTCCAAATTTGCCATCAAGATGTAAGACGAGATACTCTGATAGCCTGGGCTTCCGAGGCCCAGAGTTCTTCAATATCCTCCCGAAGAACCTAAGAGACCTGCATGGGGTGGATGCAGATGTCTTTAAAATAAAACTGGATCTCTTCTTGTCAGGTGTCCCAGATGAACCAACTTCACGGCAGGAGGTGCAGATGAGGGCAGCTGCATCGAACTCTCTCATGCACCAAATGGCAGTTGTTAAAAAGCATTCGTGAAGTAAAATCATGTAGCAACACCAAATGGCGGTGCCCCAGCATGGCCACAGCTTGTGGACTGAAACTAGATAAAATAAAAATAAAAATAAATAAATAAATAAAAATACATATGCACACACATCCATATAGATACACATACATATATAATGTACACATACAAAAAATGTGGTTGCATGTATGCAAGTGTATATATATATATATATATTCCTACATACACACACGTATACATTATATATGCATATACAAATAAAGCACAGTTATTTTGTTCCACACGGGTAGAAATATAGAAAGAGAAGGTGAAGATGCACTGAAGTTCGGTTAGATATTTTATTGTTAAATTTTGAAAGACTTAACCGGTTTTACAGATTTCTTTGGTTTTCAAAAATTGAGAAAGAAAGACATGGAGCTATACTGCAACCGCCTTGCTTCTGGTAATATATATATATCCAAGCCACGTGCATACTACAGGTTACTCTTGAAGCCAAGGTTATCTTGATTAGGGTTCGATCAGAATGCATTCTAATAGAATCCCCCGTGTGTTAACATGTACGCAGAACGACAAATTAAACCTTCATACATAACTTGGCTCTGAAGAGTAGCCAGCAGCCTCGCTTGGAGATTTACTACTTCAGAGGTTCTGTTTTCTATGAAACATAAAATGTAACCCGGACTTCACTAACCCCATTCCTTAGCTCTGTGTGTGTGTCTGTGTGTATATATATATATAAGAATTATTATTATTTAATCTTTAATTTGTTCAGGAAGAGGTTAGACAGACCATCTAGAGCACTGCTGTTAGCTTCAATATTTGCTTATTTTACACTCATTTCCCGGCCGCATCTCCGGAATCGTTCGTGAGACGGACAGAGCTACACTTGTTTGCATTTCGTGCGAGGTGTCGGCTCATACGGTATTTCATAACAATTTACTTAAATGTGTCCAATGAACACATCCACATCTTCTGCTTGTAGATCTCTAAGGCCTTTTGGCAATGTGTCAAAAGGTTATTACATTTTGACAGCTATGCTATTGCAGTATCGACTCTTTACACTGGATGGAGTGAATTGAATCTGTAGTATTAAGCTGTAGTGTCCAATCTGTGATTTCTATGCCTTACAGTCGCGTAATTAGGTCATAGAACTTTGAGGCTCTACTACGTATACAGATCTATCTTTGTATATCCACCGTGTCTTTGTTTCTATGTGTTAAACAGCCTTAGTTCGTTTAGCCTTTAGCAGTAGCTCATCAGATAGACCAGGACAATGTTCTTGGTGCAGAAGTGTCGAATTGCTAAGTCTTGTACTGTTAGTGTGACGCATTGTGGAGACTATAATTTCAGTCCAGGTGACCGAGACCAAAAGCTCTCCACGTGTTCAAAATCATCTCAAAATCCAACCAATTAGTCTCCTGCAGATTGTAGTCTTCTTAATAATAGTCATGCGGTACGGCATTCCTTCTTTGGACCTTGATTTGATTAAGTACATGAAATTATACATATACGCTTATGTATATATGTATGTATGTATGTAAGTATGTATGTATGTATACACACACACACACATATATATATATATATATATATATCATACATGCTCACATATATGTACATATGTATGTGTGTGATTTGTATTACGATAGATCAATATATATCGATCTGTTGAAATACATTTAAATATATATTTTTTTCAAAAAAGAATCAGTGATAAATTTTGAATAGGAAGTACAGTTTCGATATGGAGCGTTATAAAAAGAAGCTCAGCGAAGAAAGAAGAGATAAAGAAGAAGAAATCCACTAAAGAATGAGAGATCAAAGGAAAGCAGTGAGCCGACAGAAAGGAATAAATAAATATAGAAACAAATATCTTCTTTTTTTTTAATATAAAATGCGAGTTAATAGTTTTAGAAAAAATATCTTCCTTTCTTGCATCTTCCTTTCTTTCGGCTCTCTAATTTTTCTTTGATCTGTTCTTCGTACCTGATTTTCTTCTTCATTCTTACAGTTCATTTTCGTTTCTATCTCATATGTGATTCTATTATCAAACTATAATAACACGACTTCATCTTCAATGTCTATCAATTATTCGATTAGAAGAAATATTTGATTGAAATTCGACAAATCAAGTATCAGGATAAGGATCTCTAGTCAATTTTGTCCATATGTAATCTCTTATACGATTTATATATATTTATATATATATATATATATATATATATATATATATATTTATATATTACTATATATATATATATATTATATATATATATATATATATATATATATATATATATATATATATATATATATATATATATAGAGAGAGAGAGAGAGAGAGAGAGAGAGAGAGAGAGAAAATTTTAAAATAGGATAAAATCTTTATAAGAATTTATCAAGAGGTATTTCCCGCTAACTACTTAATAAATTCTTATAAACATTTTATCCTATTTTTAAATTATATATATGTACATGTATGTGTATGTATGTATATGCCTGTATGTGTGTATGTATACATGCATGTATGTATGCATGTATTAATATATATGTTGTCTGTCTGTCTGTGTCTGTATATGTATATGCATGTATATATATATATATATATATATATATATATATATAATATATATATTATATATATATATATATTATATATATATATATATATATAAGGCGAGCTGGTAGAAACGTTAGCACGCCGGGCGAAATTCATAGCCGTATTTCGTCTGTCGTTACGTTCCGAGTTCAAATTCCGCCGAGGTCGACTTTGCCTTTCATCCTTTCGGGGTCGATAAATTAAGTACCAGTTACGCACTGGGGTCGATGTAGTCGACTTAATCCCTTTGTCTGTCCTTGTTTGTCCCCTCTGTGTTTAGCCCCTTGTGGGTAGTAAAGAAATATATATATGTATGTATGCATATATGCATGTATATATATATATATATATATATATGTCTGTATGTATGTGTGTATGTATGTATATTTATGCATGTTTAAGAGGTTCACTCCAGTTGTGTGGCATCTTGGCCAAGCGTTTTCTTGTATATCCTCCACAGAAAATGCCTCCTGTGTCTTGGTAGATGGAAATATACGGGGAATGTTGTGGGAATATCAAATGAAGAAATTCGATAGAAATATGGAATTTTTATATACCCTTTCCGTCTTTCCTTTCATAGAAAAAAGGTTTCTCAATATAAGGAAAGACATATTCATAAACCTAAAGATGTTTCCAACCTCTTCAGCGGAATATTCATTCCCTCGCTCATCTCATAGTAATCAACCCGAGATGACAAGGAAAGCGTATAGTGAAAGGTGTTGAGTCACGAATTATTTCTAATCTGGCGGTCGTTATAGAGATATATCTTTATATATAAAAGAGAAGTTGTGTGTCTGTCTCCTACGATTTAGATTCCTAACTACTCCCACATTTTGCGGTGCAGTTCAACCAAAACCGGGTATCTTATAGTCGTGATTCATATAGAGCCCTTCTGGGTATTAGCGCGCGTCTACGATGAGTTTACGATTTTAAAAATAATTTACCATCATTTTTTTCCATTTTAATGCATTTCTCTCGCTATTATATAAGGGAAGTAACTCTCTAAAAATGTCTACGATGAGTCAACGATTTAAAAAAAATTACCATCATTTTTTTTCTCCATTTTTAATCCATTTTTTTGCATTTTTTTTGCTATAACTCTCTAAATATGCTTATATAGTTATTTCCCTTACAAAACCGAGCAACGCCGGCAATACTGCTAGTTGTTTTTAAAGTGGGAATGTAGATCAGGACGCTGTCCGTTAACGTACAAATTGATTGGGCAACGTTCATCTATTAAGCTCATATGGAAGTCGCGGGAGACGGTCACATTGAAGCTCTCTGTGTGTGTGTGTTTATCTCCTCACCCCTACCACTTGACTTGCCAATTACTATCGGTTTCTTTATTCCACGTAAGCAAGCAGCTCGTTAAATGGAACCGATTGAATAAGTGAAAGACTTAACTAGATTAAAGATCGGTGTCGGTTTTGCCCAAGTAAACTCTTCAAGGCGGTGCCCACGCATAACCTCAGTCCAGTGACGGAAACAGGTTAAGGAAAAAGGTGAAACATTTAAAGCGAGAATTTCTCCATGACAAATTGCAGAGAAAACGGATCTTTTACTGACCAAATATGTCCCAGAACTTACACATACATGCGCGCGCGCACATACACACACGCACAATGGAATGTAGGGGATACTGCTTCTGTATGGGAAGCAGGTCCTGAATTTACTAACCTAAGTACATAATAAACACACAGTGAAGAACAAAACTAGTCTCAAACCGTTGCTTGCCATTCATTGTTTTGAAATTACGAATCATACGAACTAAATCTCTATACTTGTGGAAATGTGTGTTTGTTTTATTAAGTGCTGCACACTTGGACATATGCAACTGGTTCGATCACATAAAATAACAAAATATAATTATTAAACTTTGCTCTTGATCATAAAATGTAGATAAATACGTCGTAATTTTAGTCGCGTTGCTACACGATAAATAGAACTTGCTTTCATTGTCACGTTAGTTCACTCTCAGCTGAATATGAATTTAATTTAGAAAGTAACGCAACCGTGTAAACCACTTCATATTAGCTGACTTTCTCCAATATCTGAAACTCCAAACGTTTTGAACAACAACGGGAACAGTAGTGAACCACTGATTATGCCGTCGCTCGACATGCTAAATATACCAACCAACTTCTCTAAAATATTACTCTATCACCTTAAAACAGAACACATTGTCTATCTAGTTTAAATTTCACGAAAAACAAAGCAATGATTGCTGAAATACAATCACGGCCGACATGTTGCTGAAACCACAACAGTAATAAGTGTTCAACTAGAAACCACACAGGCACTTCCCGGTTAAGTGATTTTTTATATAATCCTTAATCCTCAGTCCGTTCTCTAAAACACCACTTTTCCGTTAGTCAATATCTGTTTTACTAGCTTCCAGTCCGTGGCAGTTTGCTAACGTTTCTTTGGAATATTTCTGTACCAAGCTAGTTATGTTTCTCAGAAGTTACTGCCCCTCGCTCAACACCTCTCTTTTACGTGCATTTAGGGCTGTTTGGCACCATTATTTATAGGACAATACACAAACTAAAAAAATCACAATTTACAATCTGAGACATTCATTGAGTATTATGTAATTTTATTGCACTGGCATTTGCATAGTTTTTAAGATAATTTAAGAAATTTTGGCATGGCCAGCTGAGCTCTTTATGATAAACAAATTAGAAGTATGTGTTCAGAGAATATGGGGAAAACCGAAACAATCGGAATTTTCGTCTTTCTTTCCTCAAAATCTTCAGATCTGGCATCCAACACATGAAGTCATGAGCGGTCTAGGGGACATTATTTTTTTTTATATATATGATTGATTAAATTTCTTTAGGAGTAGTTCAGAAACTAATGAACCTAGGAGATAATTTATTAACGATAACACAGTAGTGACATCAGAGAGTATACGAGTACTTTAGAGGATCTACTTCATGACACGCATTCGGACGAGTTTTCCTGTTTAACTTTTCGTCCCATCAGTTTTGTCAGCCAAATAAATTCTTTAATATTTTATTTTAAAAGGTGGCGAGCTGGCAGAAACGTTAACACGCCGGGTGAAATGCTTAGCAGTATTTCGTCTGCCGCTACGTTCTGAGTTCAAATTCTGCCGAGGTCGACTTGGCCTTTCATCCTTTCATGGCCGATTAAATAAGTACCTGTTACACACTGGGGTCAATGTAATCGACTTAATCCGTTTGTCTGACCTTGTTTGTCCCCTCTGTGTTTAGCCCCTTGTGGGCAGTAAAGAAATAGATATTCCGTCTGTCTTTACGTTCTGAGTTCGAATTCCGCCGCGGGGGACTTTACTTGTCATCCTTTCGGGATCGATTAAGTACCAGTTGCGTACTGGGGTCAATGTAATCGACTGGTCCCCCGACCACCAAAACATTTTGGGCCTTGTGCGTAGAACAGAAAAGAATATTTTATTTTAAAAAGGTACGAGTTTCAGACAAAATAACAGTAACTGAACAGAGAGTTACTCGTGATATGTGATGCGTGACTTATAAGATGCTTGGCTGACCAGTTTATTCAAAAGCTAAGATTATTACCAAAGCGACAGTGGAGAGACACGAACAAGCGACTGTCACGGCAATACATGTTTACCAAGAACTGCTTCAGACCGATTGTGTATAAAAGAGAGAAACGGACCAGTTCACCGTGTAGTGATATCGCAGAGCAATCATGTACATCACAAAGTAGATATCTCAAGCATTTACAAAAGATTCCTCAATAATGGCAACAGCAACATTCAGTACAAGTATTTCTACAAAACGCAAACCGCTAACATCAGTCTGCATATACATACACACACACACACACACACACACACATATATATATATATATATATATATATTAATAATAAATATTAGGGAATAAATCCAAATTTTCAGGGAAAAAATCAGATTTAGGATTAAATCCAATTTTATAGTAAAATATTATAAAATATTATTAGAGACAAAACCACTATTTTGCAAAACAAACAAGGAAAGACTTAATCAATACATAAAATTTTTATAAATAGTCAAAAAAACCGCCACTACAATTGTTTCTTGTCTTGATCGACAATCTTCAGGTGGACTTCCAATCTAAAATATCAATATTTTAAAATATAAAAATAATAATTTTAAAATAAAGTATGAACGAAAAAATATAAATATATAATCCATATATAACCTATATATAATCCATATATAATCAATATATAAACAATATATAAACTAAAATAAACCTATCAACAATTAAATATAAAATATAAAATATAAAATATAAAACAAAACAAAAAAATAATAATAATATAATAATAAACTATATATACACCCATACACATATACCTAATTATATATAACCATATCTAACTACATACACTAAATCACACCCCTATATATATATCCCTATACATACACATAAAAACGTCTAGGCAACTATAAATAAATAAAATAGCTAAATACTTCAACACATTACTTATTCATACTCCCACACACACACACATACAACCCACATTCACGCTCTAGAAAACGGACATCACTTAAAATTATGAACGGGGAAATGGAATAAATGGAATTAAAAATTATATTCACTTGGTAAAACGAACACTACTTAAAAATTATGAATGAAACAATGCAATAAAACAACAGACATCGCAAATAGACACAAATTACTACGAATTCC
>NC_043002.1:101742451-101762451 GCF_006345805.1 Octopus sinensis
CAAGGTCATGTGCTGTTTATCTTGATTTGAGATCACCATGTTGCGGAATATGGTTGTGATGCATGTGCCTGGTGTACCCTTATCAGAGAGGTAGTAATGGGCTTTGTATATTTGCACCCCAGTGTCACTTTGATGGCATGCACTGCTCTCTCACTCAATAACAACAACAGCAACAACAACAATATATATATATATATATATCTATATAAACGGCAGTTTGTCTGTGCGTGTTTCTGTGTGTCTGTTTGCTTGTACCCTCACCCTGACCACGGCTTTCAACCGATTCTGATGAAACTTGACACACACATAGCCCAATGTCATAATTCAAAACTAACGCAGCGAAAATTTTGAAAAGTTCCCCCAGTTCTGAAAACAATCGATAAATTCGACATGGGGTCGAGAATCAGAAACACAAACCATAAACTGTCTAGGAGACGAAACTCCACCTTTTTTAAATCTCAAAAAAAAATTTACCATCATTTTTTTTCCATTTTTTTGCTATTTTTTGGCTATAACTCTCTAAAAATGCTTTATAGTTATTTCCCTTACAAACCTGAGCAACGCCGGGCGATACTGCTAGTATATATATATATATATATATATATATATATACATATATATATCACCGTGACCGACCAGGCTATCAAATGTTTCTACACATCGCTGGTCACAATGCGCTTCGCATTGTCTTTTTAGCCATTAAATGACGCCACCCCGCTGGATAAGCGATCAGGCCAATAGAGGAAAGAGTGAGAGAAAGTTGTGGCGAAAGTGTACAGCAGGGATCGCCAACATCCCCTGCCGGAGGCTCGTGGTGCTTTAGGTGTTTTCGGTCAATAAACACTCACAACGTCCGGTCTGGGAATCGAAACCGCGATCCTACGAACGCGAGTCCGCTGCCCTAACCACTGGGCTATTGCGCCTCCACACACACACACACACACACACACACACACACACACACACATATATATATATATATATATATACATCAGAAGCAAGTTTCAAATAATAGTCATTGCATACTTTTCCTTTCTTGGGGCAAATTTAGTTTACAGATGTTTCCAGAATTAATTACAGGTACATTACTGATGAGTTAACTGGATTGATCTATTGATTAATATAGGAGAATCGAATGACCTCAGAAAATTCATGTTCCTTTCATCAGAGCCATATGATCACTTCAAAAAACTGCAAGTACAGGCAACGCTTGATTTTTAACATCCCTCTTATGTGTTGAATTATGTATAGCTGGGCGTAACCACAGAGCTGGCAGGAAAACTTTTGTCAGGTGTCTCAACTATGTCCCCGTGAAGGTTTCTCTCTGCGCAAAAATGTAGTCTACAAGTGCCGAGTTATAAAAATCCTGCTCCTACCAAGCAGGGGTTTATATCGGCGGCACTATTGATTTTAAGCGCCGCTACCAAACACACATGAATTTTTTTCTCCAATCCAAATTCTAAATTATCTATCTCTTTAGCGACTTATATACACACTCAAGCCCCTAAATGTTCCCTTTTCCCTATCCTGGTCCTTCGTGACGCTCCTCCATACAACACAAACCTTGGTATTTGTAAGTTGTGTTTAAGTGATTCGCTAACCATACTTTGCAACCACGACCCCCATTTACTTAATATATGTTCAGACGTAATACTCTCTTGTAAACACAAGTCTTACTCTTCATTAGCCCATTTTATTAAATCTATGTAATCCCATAATTATGGTTATCCTTAATTATAATTAAACTTGGGTTACAACTAGGTCAGTCTAGCAACTTACACCCCTTCCTATTAAATTATTCCTTATGGTTCCATTTGCAAGGTCCCCTCACCCATCATATCCCACTTCCCTCATGTCCTCCCCATCTTCGCAGGTGGTATTCTTTTCCAATTGTCTCATTTTCCTTCTTCAAACAAAAGCATTTAAAACTATACCCCTCACCTGGCTTCTAACCTATGAAGTTCTCCCTCCCTCTATTCAATTTCCCCCACTCCCCTTTCATTCCCAGCTCATCATCAATATTCTACTAACCACCGTTACATTGACTACCTACTCATTCGCCACTCTGTCCGCCTCCCTTTCTCTTCTCTCATACCTTTCTGCATACCTAATTAATCTCTCTCCGACACTGAATTAGACATTTTTCATCCTTCAGATAATTGTCACCCCTTTTCTCACTATCTCAAATACCGATAAACCTACAGCTTTGTTCCCTATACCTTGACATCTATACATAAACCCCAAATCAACTTCAACTACTTCAATTACTACCTATTCCACCCCTACTACTCATCTCCCAACTCTCTACCATTAATACAATCTTCCTTGATACCCTCTTTAGTAACACCGTCCCCATTTCCTAAACTAGCTCTCTTACCTCCTCTCACCTGTCTTGACACTCCCCTTAACCCCACAGCCTAACTCTCCACATTTAATCATTTCACAGAAGAACTCTTCAATATGATATGAATGTAAGATCTTCTCTACCCAGATGACGGGGGTTCGATTTATCAAATGGCCATTGCTTCCATTACGACCGCATATTGTAATGAACTATATCAGCATTACGATGGATCTCCGAGCTCCCAGAAACAGCTGTTGGACTTATAACACGTTTCTTCCTTCATCTAATTTTCTCTGTCGCTGGTAATCTATGTAAGGTAGATCTATCAATATAAATATTTATATATTTATACATAATTATCCATAGTCTGAAGGTTTCCAGCTTTTGCTTTCTCTTGATTTGCGCGTATATATATATACATACATATTGTGTATTGCATGCCCAAACTGCTATATTTAATACATTTAATTTTTTTATCCGCATAATAGCCTCCAAATCTGTTCAACTTGATCCCCCTAATAGCCATTCCTTAAGCCGTGGAATTGATCCCTTGTAAAGACATCGGAGTCTAAATTTGAATCTCTTGAGCACTTCTGTGTTCTGTACAGAGAATCTTTAGATCTCATGTAATGAATATATGTTTGTGTGTGTGTGTGTGTGTGTGTGTGTGTGTGTGTGTGTGTGGATGCGTGCGTACATTATGTGCATGTGCGTGTGTGCGTGCTTATACAGAGATGTGATACAGTGATTCAGAGAAGGAAAAGAGAAAAGTTAGACAATGAGAAATATTGTTTGCATTGATGGATATTTATGGAGGGAGATAGTTTCTTCTTTATAACATTAGTACCTACGCATATATATATATATATATATATATATATATATATATATTTATATATATATATATATATAATATATAAACCCATGGTAGATATATATATATATAAACCCATGGTAGCTTGGACAATGAACGTTAAATGATAATGACATACAGATAGATAGATAGATAGGTAGGTAGGTAGGTAGGTAGGTAGGTAGGTAGGTAGGTAGGTAGGTAGGTAGGTAAGTAGGTAGGTAGATAGATAGGTAAACGCTTATATTCATTAGTTTTGTGATAGACATATTTGACCTCCGTTCTTTGCACAGTTTTGATATCTGATTCAATTCACATACGATTGGAGAATTTAGCGAATGATACATGAGGAAATTGCGGCAGCCGTGTCCAAGAACACATAGGTGCTAACAGTGTTTACTCCTTCATGCTTGAAACATTTTTCGACGACTTCTAGAACTTACAGACAGAACAAGTGGTGAAAGAATTTTAAATATATTCTAAATTACCTTACTGAATTGATTATTACGGCTTCTTTTCAATGAATAAACCTCGTATATATATATATATATATATATATATATATATATATATATATATATATATATATATATATATATATAAATAAACATCTTCCTATCCCTGCTATATTGGGAAGCCAAAATATAATTGAATCCTGAGTGAGATAAGAAACTGATTTACGTGACTTTGTGTTTCTTGAGAGATTTATGAAGCAAAAATAAAGAGCAGCTAATGACTAAATGTGTATATTAGAGTATTGTTTCTCTAAATTAGGTTGCAGAGCGCGTTATGTTTGTGCGAATCAGTTGTGCGTGTTTGCGCGCGCGTGTATATATATATACACGGACACGCGCGCACACACAATGTGTATGTAAATATATATATATATATATATATATATTATATATATATATATATATATATATATATATGTATTTATATACTTATACACATGTCTCTCTGTCTCCCTCTCCCGATCGATATATATATATATATATATATATATGTTTGTGTACGTATGTATACACGTATATGGATATATACATATATGTAATAATATCTACACTTTATGCATGAATGATATATGCGTGCACACACATGCTCACAAGCATATTTGTATGTATTTTTGACTAAGATCAAAATGTTGTGCGTGCGGTCGTTTTTGTGGATATGATTGGTGTATGTGTGTGCGTTTGTGTATGTGTGTATCTATGATTCCCGT
Organism: Octopus sinensis; assembly: GCF_006345805.1. NCBI lineage: Eukaryota > Metazoa > Mollusca > Cephalopoda > Octopoda > Octopodidae > Octopus > Octopus sinensis. The sequence goes on from NC_043002.1 coordinate 101,746,871, forward strand.
GTCATTGTATATGTGTACGTATGCAGAGAAGCTAAGCTGGTGATGGTGATAACAAAGAAACAGCGAAATATGATAAGACGAGATAAATAGTTATTTATTTGCATTTCTTGTTACATGATATCTAGTAATGAATAAATTTTGAAGGTTCATACAAACGCTAACTGAAGTTAGAAAAAGAAAATGTCATATTCGTTTCATATAGAACTCTTCTTGCTATTGTATCTTTCGTTATACATATTTCTAGCGGTCTATTGCAAAGGTAACGTGTTCTTACGGTAGAAGATCGAATAGAGATGAAATCATCCTTCTGGGAAAATGAAAAGAAGGCAATCTAAATAATTGGTTTGATGCAATCGGTTGGTTTTTGTCGCACAAATTGCGTTGCCTTTTGTCTTCCAAGGGCTCTCTGTTATGCAATAAAGTCTACAGAAGTTTTAAATTAGGGATCGTGCGATTGATGGCAAAAGGGAGAGTAATGTAACATGTATATAGGAATCGTCTATCCAGGAACACGTGAGGGTCTCTGTTGGTAAGTACCAAATTAACTTATCGAGGTCGCTTGTCCATAAAGCAGTTTTTGCATTGATTAACCCTTGGACGGGAGGCCTCAGACATTTTATACTTTGTCAAATGGTAGTCCATGTGTGGTCCAAAACGGGTTATTTTTATATTTACAGCAAACGCCTGTGACTGGAATCCTTTCCTGGCTCAACTCTTTCGATGATATTACAGTGACAGCTGGACGGGAAGTTTGATGCTGCTCACCCCGTCAAATTGAGCTCTGCTTTGATTATCCTGAGCGGAAAAAGATCATCCGACCCAAACATAGAGCGCTTTGTAATTATTTTACAACTACTGATGACACAGGAGAGAGAGAGAGGGGGGTGATGACGTGTCAGCTATACGAAAGCGAGGTACTGTAGTTAAGCACCTTTAGCTTTAACGATTTCGGAAACATCCATGAATGTGGCTATGCCAATCCTTTCCCTTGTAAATTCAATGAGAAATAAATGCAACACATATCGAGGGAATAATCTTTTAGTATAAACTTGCATTAACAAGTGAAGGAAGTCTTTGAATATTGACTCGAAAGTTGTTTCCCATGTCAACAGTAATCGTTACTGGTAAATGTTTACAGTGAAGTGGAATCGAGGTTTCGGCGTGTTGCTTCTTCACCAATGCTTAATATGGCCTGCTTCACCAACTTCGTATACGAATGATCCTCTTCGACACAAGCCAACAAGAGATTCTGTAGGCCATCGCCCGACATGCTGTAAATGGTAACCAAACCTCCCTCTGTACACACCAAGCGGTTAAAAAGCTTGCACCACCACCACCACTACCACAACTACAACAGCAGCAAGAAAAACAACATCAACAACATCAACAACATATCAGTGCCACGTTTATGTGATTTACACAATCTTTTCATTTCACGATGCTCAATGGTTTAATTTTTTGATGGGCTCCAATTCTTCCACAGCACACGGAGGAAGAAGAATCCCTATCTCCATGGATAAGTTGCCAGTCACTTGAATGGAGCATTTCCCAAAAAAAAACAATTTAAAATCAACATTGCGATCTGAGAACAAAAGAATTCTTCAATGCATTTCCTAGTGATATTACTGCTACTGCCATTAGCCATTCCTCTCCATAGCAATTTACCACAGGACAAGTGAATCGGCCCACAATGCCATACATTGCAGTTGACCTGACGCGAACTGTTGATGTCCCGTTCCCTATTAAACCAGCTGTCTGCTCTGTCTCTTGTTTCAGTCATGGGGCTGTGGCAATGCCCCCGTATCACCTTGAAACATTTACTCGAACGAATCGACCTCCAGCACTTATGTCTGGTGCTAATCCCATCAGTTTGTTTTGCTGAACCGCTAAGTTACAGGGACGTAAACAAATCAACACCCGGTGTCAAGTGGTGGGGAAGAACAAATACAAAACACATATATACATACACGTATATGACTGGCTTCTTTCAGTTTCCGTCTAGAAAATCCAGTCTCAAGACTTTACTAGGTTCGAGGCTATAGGTTCGATACTTGCCCAAGGTACCATGCAATAAGAGTCAACCTCGGATCGTGTGTTTTGGAAGCCAAACTCCATACCACACAGCCACGCCTGCGCACAACATTCATTTTAACAAGTTATTGGTTAACAAAAGATACAGCATGTTAATGGAGCAATGGCGAGTGTGAGACAGTTAACATTATGGCTACATATTTCAATAAACAAAAGCTTTCAATTCAGTTGCCGTTTCGTGACCAGCTAACATTTAAAAAACAAAAAAAAAAAAAAGGAAAACGACTTCTGTTACTTTCTTACTATTCTATTTCAAATACAAAGTTAATTTATAAAACTTCAAACCAACAGACAATAGCAGGAGAGGAATGGAACGGAGGATAATGTGCGATGTGTAGTCGTCGCAGAAAGTAAAAAAGAACAAAATAAAAATAATCCGGAGAATATAGAAAAATCACAGCAGGGCATGTCACTACAACATAAAACTCCGAAGATTGCCATTACAGCAGATGAATGCGGACTCTTGCATGAATATTCTTCTGTAATTTGAACAGTAAAAAGGCATGTCAAATAGCCATAAAACTAGGACTGACAGAAAAATTTAAATCTGCACAACCATCGAGTAGTAATATTATCACTTAACTTTGCGTTCGTTTTTATGGTGGTGGTGATGGTGGTAGTGGTAGTTGTGTTAATGGTGGAGATGGTAGTGCTGCTGCTGCTGCTGCTGCTGGTGGTGGTGGTGGTGGTGGTGGTGGTGGTGGTGGTGTTGTTGTTGTTGGTGTTGGTGTTGGTGGAGGAGATGGAGGAGAGATTAGATACATTACAATTCAGAATAAGTCGGAAGAAGCGCTGTTAATAAAATATGCGATATGAACATTTGAATCAGAAGCGTGCTTTTCCTGTTAACTTTCCATCGTGTTACTATGTGATTCAGTAAAAAGCTGTTCGGAAGAAACGATTGAAGTTATTGAACGTGAGATTATGGAGATAGTATGAGTAACATTAGGACGGGGTGGAGCGAGCAAAATTTTATACTCTTGACCTAATTTTGTGTTTGATCTATAGATATATCACTGGCATTTTAATTGGCATCGTGTCGGACAAGGTCAGTTATGCTAAATCTCGCCATTTTCTAACAACATTTCGATCGATTCTGTGAAATTTAATAAGCAATCCTTTTAAATACCCGAATTGGCAAAGCTATCTCGCTCCTTGCAAGTAATTACTTCAAGTCAACAAGAAGCAGAGAACTGAAGAACAAGATTCTCTCATAAACAAAGATGTTGATATTTTGTGAACATCAAACAGACAAACGGCGAAGAGAAGAGAGAGGTGGCGGCGAGGGTGGGGGTGAGGAGGGAGAGGAAGAGAGTTGTTGCTGTCGTTGTTGGTGTTTTTGCTTTATAACTCCGGTTAGCTTTGGCCAACTCATTTTATAATTAAAGACGCTCGAACCATGACCAACCTGCTGATGTACACACACACACACATATATATATATATATATACTCGCACAGACATACACACATATACGCATGTGTATGCATGCATATGTATCTCTTCCTCTCTCTCTCTCTCTCTCTCTCTCTTCTATATATATATATATATATATATTCTTCTATTTGCTTCAGTCATTTGACTGCGGCCATACTGTAGCACCGCCTTTAGTTGAACAAATCGACCCCGGGACTTATTCTTTGCAAGAATAGCATTTACTCTATCGGGATCTTTTGCCGAACTACTAAGTTACAGGGACGTAAACACATCAGCATCCGTTGTGAAGAGATGTTGGGAGGACAAACTCTGACACACACACACACATACATATATATATATGTATATATATATATATATATATATATTATATACGACGGGCTTCTTTCAGTTTCCTCTACCAAATCCACTCACAACGCTTTGGTTGGCTCGAAGCTATAGTAGCCACTTGAGCAAGGTGCCACGCAGTGGGACTGAACTCGGAACCATGTGGTTGCTAAGCAAGCTACTTACCACACAGCCACTCCTGCGCCTGTATATATATATATATATATATATATATATATATATATATATATATATATATATATATATATATATATATTATATATATATATATATAGAGAGAGAGAGAGAGAGAGAGAGAGATAAATGAAAGAATGGAGTCGAACGACGATTTAACAAAATTCCTTTATTCTCGACACATGTTTCGAAGACTGCATGTTCTCAATTCCGAAGGAATAAAGGGTGCATTATGCCGTCTTCTCATCAGGAAAGACAAGGAACTTATGTCAGCATCATGACGAACAAAAACTTTTAGATGACTGCCCACACGGAGTCCATAGTAATAATATATATATATTGTCCAGTGTGTCCTTTGCCTGTGACGATGATTGCTTCCAACGTGCAACTGAGATATTTTGGGAACTGTCTTCCAAGTTAAATACCAAGTATCTTACATGTCGAGTTGCAAGTGTTGTTGTTGTTGTTGTCGAGTAGGCCACTATCAAACTTGCTATTATATATTTGTAGGACAATACTATTTGATTTTTGAGTGGGGCCTAAGTTGCGGCTTGAGGGAGATTTGGCTGCTATTCGCATGTGATTTAGTGCCGCCTGGGAAATTCATTGATAGAGTTGACGTTGGTATTGCAAATGAAGTTACTGATTAATGATGGCGGTCGGAGTGGGGGTGATGGTGGTGATGTCGCTGGTGGTAGTGATGGTAGTCTTCGTGGTGGTGATGGTGACGGTTGTAGTCGCGGTTGTGGTAAAAGAGATGTTGCTGCTCTTCCTTTACGTATTATGAATGTTGGTGTTGACGCTATTGTTGCTGTTGTTGTTTTCGGCTTCATCAATGTTGTCGATAGTGATGACGCGGCTATTGAAGTGGTGTTGGCAGCATTTATGTCGATGCTGTCATCTGTGGTGGTTGGCATGTCGGTACTTTTTTTAAAGGGTAGATGGCGTAGATGGTGTTGGTGTTCTCTTAGTCCTTGTTGCTATGTGAGTGTTGGTATGAGTGGAAGTGGTGAAGACGGCGCTGGCCTTTTACTGACAGAATTCGTAACTGTAGACGTTTATCCCCTGGTTTACTTTTCACAAGCACAATTATGACCAAAGGCAATCCAAATATGCCCACCCTGTCTTTTCTCCAGATGTTTGGAACTCAGCAGAACAGTGTCCAGCGTGTCTTTTACTAAATGTGCAGTATTATATTTGAGGGAGGTTTGACTATTCTTTCTTGCAGGTCGTTTGTTGATGTTGATGCTGTTCTTGGTGGCAGTGACCTCGGTGTTGCTATTTGAACTGTTCTTGTCGCCATTGGTGTTGTTTTTGTTGTCGGTGGTGTTGCTGCTGTTGTTGTTGCTGTTGGTGGTGGTGGTCGTAGTGGTGGGATGGTGGTAGTTTTGTTATTAATGTTATGGCGGAGACGGTGAAAGCAAGCGATAAGATTAAAGAGATAGACTCTATTGATAACAGCTGTCAATAGTAAGAGACATCTGGAAAGAAACATCATACGGAACGCCGACATTGCTACTACTACTACTACTACTACTACTACTACTACTACTACTACTACTACTACTACTACTACTAGTGTATCTCCAAACCAATTCACCCAAGCACATTCAATCAAAGTGGGGCACGTGACCGTATATTATACTTGACTTGCTCTGTCGATACACAAATTACAAGTGCACAGTTGCACACACACACACACACACACACATACACACACACACACTGTGCTTGCAAATACAAATACGCGCACACTCGCACACATTCACAAATTCACACCAAGATCCATAAACGTACATACACATATGCGAAAGTTATTTGAGGTCGTATTTGCGAATTTAATAAAACAACTCTAACAAAACCAAATGTATTTTAATAAATATTGTGACCGATAAGCTTGCTTAGAATTTTATTTTATGAATCCATCCTCAAGGAAACTAGCATAGATAGATAGGTATATAGATTGATTGATAGATATATTGATAGATTTATAGGTAGATAGATTGATAGATAGATAAATAGAAAAAATAGGTAGATAGATAGATAAATAGATCACTATTAGTTTTGCCAATTAATTTAGAATCCTTGAAGAAGACAAATAAAAGCAAACCATCGCAGTTGTTTTCAGAAATTGCTACCAAACACCAAATTCGGTCTTAATTACGTTGACTAAATTCTCCAAAATCACAAGGTCCATATCGCAGTTACTTCCCTTGATTATTGTTAATGTATCTTCACACATCATTGAATGGAAATTATTGCATTAATTGCTCGGGTAATCTCAAAAGCTCGAAGTTTTTTTTTTAATTCAAAATATATTACACTGTGGCATGCTGCCATATCTCTTAGTAACGTTCACAGTTGTTCTGCAACAGTTTTCTTAGTTGGTCCATTAAAAGAGAGTGATTATGATTTAAAAACAAAAAAGTGGCAAGTTTTGTAGCATATTTCTGCCTGTCATTCTCTTAAGCATTGCAAACAATGCAAGTTTGTTGTATTTGATAAAAATGAACAACAGAAATCTGACAGGAGTTGGTCATACAGGCACGAGAAAAAATATAGGAATTGCATCACGTAAGTTGGATAATGATAGATATGTTTCCCTTCAACTACCTGTCCATCATATTTTCTTAGCTGAACACTCGTTATTTCTTTTCCATTTATGCTTCAATTTAATTAAGTCTAGGTCGGTACATCACCGAAGAAATCGACAAACCCGGAGAGTTTGTTAAATAAAATGCATCAACGTTTGGCATATTTTATCGCATCCGACTAACTAATCTGTCAAAATAGTTTTTTCTCTTTTCATCTTGTTTTTCCCCAGTTGCTGTTCGGTACTGGAGCATAGCTGAAAATAGAGTTTGGGGAGAGATTTCCTTGTCAAATATAGTTGATAAGAGTTTCTTTTATCTGTGGTCGACGTTCACAAATGTTCTGAAATATTCTGCCCGGAAACAAAACACAAACAGAAATAAAACCTTCACTTGATGTATTGACAGCATTGTACTTCATGCAATGTGCATTTATGCTACAGTTCTTTTGTCTGAAGTCCACCCCCGACTGTCAATACAACACCCTTCTTTTTCGCTCACTCGCCGTTCTATTCTTTATGCCAATCTTTACTTTCTACTCAGGTTTTTGTTAGAAAATATATTATAACAACCGCTGGCGTTATCATTAAATATATTTTTAAGTAATGATCTACTGGTTTGCTGAGCTCAACTCAAGTATTGTTGGAGCCTTAACGAAATAAGGGCAAATACTTATGTTGGTTCTTTTCATTCTTATTGTTGTTGTTCATCTTCACCAGAACTCCTCTTATGACAAAGGTTATAAAGAAATTTTCTAATCGGGCTTCAACGACTCCAGTGTTAAAGAGACAACATCGTTAATGTGCAGTAAAAGAGGGCGAGCTGCCAGAATCGTAGTACATCGCAGGAAATCCTCGGCAGCACTTCGCCAAACTTTACGTTTCGACTTCAAATTCCATAGAGATCGACTTTCACTGTCATTCTTTCGTAGTCGGTAAAATGAGTTCCAGCTGCGCACTAAAATTAATAAAATCGACTGGCCCGATTCCCTGTCAATGTGCCAAATTTGAAGCCATTGTTAATGTAGTTATACCTTATTCTCTGAATTCAGGTACCTTTGGCTTTTAAAAAGGTAAACTCGTATCACTTCATTACCTGATGTTTTTCCTTAAATATGAACTAGAAATTTCTCTTCCATGGAACTTGTTAATGACCTAATTTACTTTACTGAATAGATATTCTAACATGAAAATAATCACTTATTTTGAATTAGGTTTCTATTCCTTTTCCCCAAGTTTCTGATTATAAACTCTTTATTGGAAAATTTCACCAGTCTCTTTTATCACCAAACGAAACCAAACTAACTCAACCAGTTTTTCCCCTCAATAACAAGCAGGACCATTGTTCTAGTGGCGTAATATATACATATATACATATACACATATGTATGTATGCATGTAAATATATGTGTGTATGCGCGTTTGTGTGTATGTATGCATATATATACATACACTAATATATATATATATATTATATATATATATATATATATATGTATGTATGTATGTATGTATGTATGCATATGTATATAAAGAAGAAAACATGTACAGTTAGTCATTGCCAATATTTCACCAGGGGATAACCTTAATAAGTTTCATTTGAAAACGGCTGCCAATACGTTACAAATGTGTAACATTAGCCAGTCTGTTGCATGATTTGTTTGCAGACAGTGTAGTCAGTAAATACATTTTGGGACTCAGACTTAATAAAACAGTTTTCTAAAAGTGTAAATTATAGTGTTACATTGTTTCTGTCACATTCTAATGGTATTTGACGATTGATTGTTTTAGAGCTGCCTAGATCGATAGCAAGCAGGTGTTATCGATACAGTATGGTTTTAAGTAGCTCTAAACTAGTTACTTAAAGCTTTATGGATCTATTCTTCTCGGGTGTTATGAATCAATTAAATGTGGGTGTTATCAATAGATTGCTTTATGTCGATAAGGGTCAATAGGTGTTTGGTTTTGTATTTTTAAATTTGCAATAGCTTGCAGCTCTAGGCAACGTTCAGCTGGATTAGTTTGAGTGGTGGCGTTATATTTCCCTGTTATATTTATACATTATCATATCCGAGATGCATTAATGGAACTAAGCTGTTACTTTCAGAATAGCTGATTTTACAATTCGATGATAAAAGACTTGTATTAACCATGTATAATGATGTGGATTGATTTTGAAAAGACAATAAGAGAAAAGAGAATAGAGAGAATGTACTCAAATACCGGTAAGAGAACGTGCTTGCCTTAATTAATTATGACTTATAGATATTAAAGATATCGCTAGCTGAAATTTTCTCCGGTGCATCTCACGAACAAGAATATGCTAAGGCAGATTTTAGATGTGAAGAAACGAAGAGCAAAGTATAATATATAGAAAGCTTTTTGCATGGAAAAAAAAAGCAGAGAAGCACGATAAATGGACTGAAATAGTTACGTTAACATACGTTCAAGATAAAAATCATGCTGGAGGCAACAATCATTTTTATCCAAGCGAGATTTAAACATCAATTACTGGCTACATACAACATGCTATATACAATGTATGTGGTACCCAGTAAGTGTAGAGATTTGAAAATTTACATCCGAACATATTACTGTTAATTAATATCTGAAAGCAAAGGGTTACAGAATATCAGAAAGCCAGAATTAAGTTTCTTCTGGGATGAGCCGGTATTAATTCTTGAATATATGATTGCAATAATTAGTCATCATCGTAAACGGCCTAATGACATCGAATATTCATTTTATTTATCGTAGGAGGATGACGCATGTATTTACCTATATACAGGTAATATAAGGCAATTTAATGTAATATATTATAATATATATGTGTGTGTGTGCAGGATATATAAATAGATGCATGCATACATATACACAGACATAAACTCTCAATCCCGCTTCTATCAATCCACGTATATTTGTGTATATATATATATATATATATATATATATATATATATATATATATATATATATGTGTGTGTGTGTGTATGTATATATATATATATATATATATATTATATATATATATATATTATATATATATATATATATACATATATATATCACAAGATCCCAAAAACATACACACCTGTGAAACTCTAAGTAATGTAGAGTTGGTTCAAACTGCTAAAATATTTTTTTACAGCCGCTCACACAAGCATATATATATATATATATATATATATATATATATATAAAATATGGTTATCCGTAATAATGAAGGGTGAAATTAATTAATTGGAATAATTATCAATTACACCAAGTAGTCTTCGGCATGTAAAAGCCTCATTTGAGGAAAATTTAAGTAATACTAAGCAATAAGGGTTCAGCAACGAATTGCCTTACCACATACCGAATTAGAAATAGCAGTCAAAGGGTTATAGCTATTTCTTCTACTAAAAAGGGAGATCTCAGTAAAAACAGCAATTGCTGTTTTTACTGAGATCTCCCTTTTTAGTAGAAGAATAGCTATAACCCTTTGACTGCTATTTCTAAATTCGGTATGTGGTAAGGCAATTCGTTGCTGAACCCTTATTGCTTAGTATATATATATATATATATAGATATAGATATATATATATATCTTCTTACATACCAGCAAAAAGCTAAGCATGTTACATATCCTGCTTTAACAACATTAGCAAGAATAATAGCCTCTTCCAGAGCAGTTATGTGGCATAAGAACACACACACACACACACACACACACGTACACACGCGCGTGCGCTTGTAAAGAGCTACACGCAAGCGCACATCTACAACAGACGTTGCCTAAACATCTATCTCGTCCAAGCAACCACAAACCCGGCTTCAATTCTGCAAAGGTAAAAATGAATATTAAAATACATACACATTCATACATACTTACATACATACATACCTACCTACCTACCTACCTACATACATACATACATACATACATACATAGGTTCGCTGGAACGTTAGCATAAAGCGAAGTTCTCCTGGACTCCTGATTGCTATATCACATCTCACTTCGAAGGCTATGCATTTGCAGTCCAAGAACAGTAGATTGGTAGTCAATACCTGATCAACAAAGGAGGGGGTGAAGCCCTTGGAGTTCCAAGATGTAACCGTAAATGTAGATTGTGTCATATATTTGTGGAAGACATCACTCATGTGAATAGTAGCTGCCCCAAAATGCCATCAAGGTACTACTTTCCTATGCGACATGACGCAGTCACAAAAACAATACATGATGCTATTCGGAAAAAATACTGTCCTGGAATTAATATCGAGATCTCCTTTGTTATTGAATATGTACACCAAAATCAGCACAAGAAATACTGGTGGAATATTCCCATCAAAACATCAGTCAGGTTTCAACACAACAGGCCGGATATTGTTGCTTGGGAGAGACAAGAACATGTATGTATCTTCATAGAGACCAGCTGTTTTGCTGATGTGAATATCGCTTTGAAAATCAAAGAGGAAAAAAGATAACCATGTACAACTGCTTCGAAAACTCCAGCTTCTATATCTAGATTACGAATTTACATTTATACCATTAAAACAATATGGGTATTTGGCTTTGGCCTAACTATCAGTTTCGGTAAGTTTGGATTTTCAGAAATATAACCTGAAAATGGAGAAGTAAAACTATGCAAGACGTTCCTCAGGTTTAAAATGTGACATTGTTTACGTTTTCTACATTCTAACGACGGAGCTTTGAATCTTTGTTAGAAACCAGCTCCTTCTGGGGAAGAATTTAAATGATTAAATACAAGCGGCCACACATATGCATTTATAAATAGATAGATTGTTGGATAGATAAGATAAATAGATAGATAAATCGGTAGATGTAAATATGCATGTATACTTACTGAAAGGCACACACACGTATGTATTATCACTAAAACACGAATTTATTATGAATCTAATGAAAATGAGTTGAAATTTCGAAGTCACTGTCACCTTGCACCTTGTAAATATCAATTACTATGTTCTCTACTAAAATGTACCGGGGAATATTTTTCAGGTTCATGCTAGATTGTTTTTATACATAATTTAACATAATTGTTATGTTACGTATGCTGGTGTTGAGATTGTCTTCCATCTTGAGTAATATAATAGTTGCATCCCCAGCTAATATTTTACTCTTGTTTATTCGCCGCATAGAGACGAACATTTTCAGTTTGAACTGAAAGGATTCAAAGACCCATCACCACACCACCATTGGTAGTAAATCACTTAAAGCCAACTCTAAGTGAATTAAGACACATTAACTTTCAACGCTCTAATACGGTTCGAACGCATTATCACCTGAATTATGCTATAATATTTCTTTATCACCTTAAGCTCTACTGAAATCAATACGAAACTTGCTTTTCTCCCTTAATGACGATAGATTGATTAATTAACAGGCATCAACAACCGCAATACTAGTTTGAAATATAATTTACGAAGCCACATCTGAAAGTTAGTTAACAGTTGAATAAATGATTTTCTCTTCAGGCAATGTGGAATTGACAATGTCAATTGCTAAATCTCTTTAGTGAGATTAACAAATTCTCCCCATTTTGCCATAATTTGATGTGAGTGTTGCTAATTCCTTTCACGTTGTCACTTTATTAGCTTCTCGTTAATTATTATTGAACATTTGTTAACTTTCTACTTAAAATTAAATTCCAACATTTTATCAACTTAATAGACTTTTCTTTACGTCCAACAATCTTGAAAACAAGTCTGATGAAATTCTTTATCATTCTGTTACAGGAATTTTACATATTGCTATTCAATCCACTGGAGCGAATATTTGCTTACACGCACAAATAAGCAAACCTATATACAAACAGGACAAACTAGAACACACATGCGTACACACGCACATTCGCAGACACACAAAACATGTGCAATTCATATTACACATTGCATGTAGCGAGATAAAATAACAATAGTGGAATTCCTCAGTTTTGAATGAGTAAACACCATCTTTTGCTGTATGTATTAATTTTCCTCTCATTTGTACACTTAAGTGCGTATGTGTATGCAAGATTGACACATCCCGAACAGGTGAAGATGGTTTTAATAAATCAAGTCTTTAGGGTTGTGTGGTACTCCGTATACTTGTACTAATCTAAGTTGTTCCAATACATTTCACTGGTCACTCTCTGTTTTCTCTTGGCACATTCTTTGCAAAGGCTCCGAGTGATGTACTTCTGATAATTATCACGTTCGCGTGATCGGATTCTAGAATTTCATTTTAGTTGTGGACGAGACACATACGTGTTTAAACTGTATACTTCTCTTCAAGTGTCCCGCTATTACTTTCCCGGAGGTTTTAAGGAAGAATTTAGGGTTGTATTGAGATTTTACTTATTTCTACAATATTGAAAGTAATTACATGGGACCTGGATTGCACAAGTTCAAACACTTATTTTTTTTTATTTTAGCAATATTTACATAAATTCAGGTTAACACACACACCACACACACACACACACCACACACACACACACACACACATACACAAAGGGACAGCAATAACGAAGACTTGGAAAGTAATACAGTAACATTAAATATCGCTGACATAACATATTTTAGGGAATTGCAAAATGAAGGCAAAGTTCAAAAACGCTGATCCAAATATTGGTTTCAATTTTCAGTAGAAGCCCAGCAATATCCGAGGAGAAGTGAATCGATTCTATCGACCCCAGAGATCAAGTGGTACTTGTTTTATCGGTGGATGACACGTAAAATCAGCCTCAACGAAATTTCAACTCAGAACGAAAAGACGGACGATATGCCGCTAAGCATTTTGCCGGAGTGCTAACGATTCTGCCTGCTAAGATGATCCAAATATTAAAAATAAAGTCAAATGCCCATTGATATAGCATAACAGGAGATATGAAATATTATACAGTTACAGTCTGAAAGACTGAAAATTCTTTAGGAAAACTCTCGTGTTGGAAAATACCCTGTCTAAAACTCTGTCAAGCCAAGTCAAACAGATTTAACAAGCATGTTGGAATAGTTTACTCCTGGGTTATATTCATACGTATCGCACTTCTTCGTACTCTGTAGTAGTTTGGTTTCATAAAATCGATATTTGGAGATTTTTCTTATATTTAGACACATGAGCCCTGTAGCATATATATATATATATATATTTTAATATATATCAAATGAAAAGAATCACATTTCATTTTGTTTTTGCCTCAGGACGGTCATCATGCCAATAATAAACACACGCACTGTTCTCTTTTATTTATCTCATTACAATTAGTCCAGTACTTAATCATTTAACCAATTAGCTAATCGATTTTATTAATCGTTGGGTGAATCACTCACTCAGATTAGTTTGTCAAAGCCGTTGCCTTGTTATTCGTGACATCATCAATGACATGTCTTCTCTATTCTTGCTCTGCTTCAGCTTCCTCTGACCATCTGTCTCACAGTGTCCTGTCATTTCATTTATATTTACATCAATGTGAGTAAAAATGTGTGAGAGAGGGAGAGAATGACAAGATCTAGGGAATGGGTTTTCAATACGAATGGACATAGGCGAGTCGATGTAATACCGAACATAGAAGAAACGTTCTAGAACACACACACTTATCTAAGTTGCTCTGGACTTTCTTTTAGGAAGGTTCTTGAAACTATGAGCTTTCGACTACATTTCGGTGCAATATATAAAATAGATAATTTGAAATAGTTTTGAGAAAGGAAACAAGATTATTTATTTCGCTCCCTGGAATCATATTCTTACCGTACGATGCTATACGTGATTCGTAGTATATCATCGTGACCAATATATTGTATAATAAATTATCGTCTTTCTCAGTATCTCACAGCAGCAATTTTATACACATAAATATTACTACCACCGCTTTCCTAATACGAACAACATATATTCCAAATGTAAACGCAATAAGCTAGTTTTCTTTCCCTTCAGCCTTTTAAGAAGCTCTAGCTATGCTTTCGATAACAATCTCGCGATTTTTCTAAGTCAACTGGTTATTTTCATCACAATTGACTGTTGCTCAAATTTAAACTTAGGTTACAACAGATATTCAACATAAAGCTAGCTTCACAGATATTATCAGCTGCGATCTAATTCGAACCGGTTCTTTCCCGACGCCAAATAACAACCGCTTGCATTGAAAAATTTATAGTTTTCAAAATATTATATTTGGTTTCACTTTAATTGAATTTTGTATCTGAAATTCTAGGTGACCTAACCGTTATCTCCATCAGTAAATTACATTTCACTTGAGATAGATAAGTAAAACATTTAACCCCGTTAACAACTAATCACGCAAAACAGGAGAAAAAGACTGGAATAGAATAAAACAGAAAATTATTATAGAAAATGATGTTTGGTGTTGAGTTGCAATATAGGGGGAAAACAACTGACTGAATCAGTATATTGTAGACTTCTAGAGCAAAGTACTGCGGCCTCTTGTCATCTATGTACAAAACAATTCTTGTGTCTCTGGTCATTAGAAACATCGAAGAGGCACATTGTATGTATGCATGTATGTATGTGTGTATGTATGTATGTATGTATGTATGTATGTATGTATGTATGCTTGTATGTATGCCCGTATCTATGCATATATGCATACATGTATTTAAGTATGTAGGTATGTATGCATATATGAATGTGTTTAATATATATATATATATATGTGTGTGTGTGTGTGTATTATATATGTATGTATATCATATATGTACATTTATAAGTAAACGTGTGTGTAGGTTTGTGCTTGTACGTACATACATAAATACGTATATATATATATATACATAAGTATATATATATATATATATACGTATATAGGTATACATACATATATATATATATATATACGTATATAGGTATACATACATATATATACATAAGTATAGGTATACATACATTATATACATAAGTAAAGGTATACATACATATATATATATATATTATATATATATATAT
>NC_043002.1:101767451-101774951 GCF_006345805.1 Octopus sinensis
TATGTATATTTGTGTATATATATATGTATATGTATATATGTGTATATATATATGTATATATGTGTGTGTGTATATATGTATGCATATATAATACACTGTTCTCTTCCCATTTCCCATTTGTCAAATGATCTCACCACTAAAAACATATTAATCATGTTGTATGTTTGAATATCCTTCCAACAACTTTAGTAGAGCAACGAAGAAAATAAGCAAAACACAAATTAATAATATAGTACCACAAATATATAGAAATAAAGAAATACTGCCTCGCATAATATTTACTGTAATTCGTATTGTATATTTGTACATTTATTGAACTCTATCTTATACAAAAATCACACACGCACACACACACAGATACACACACAAACACACTTGTACACACGATCCCACACATACATATACAAACACCCACCACACGTACATACTTACTCGCAAGGACACCACAACTCTACACCCAGATTAATTTTTCACATAAAAATCGATATGCACACACACACACACACACACACACACACACACACACAGATGCAGAAACCTACACTTATATGCAGGCAAGCATCAGACGCTTAACACACGCTCAGAAACATACGTAACATACACACACACACACACACACACACACGCATAGAGAGAGAGAGAGGGGGGAGAGCGAACGAGAGAGAGAGGGGGGAGAGCGAACGAGAGAGAGAGGGGGAGAGCGAGAGAGAGCGAGAGAGGAGAGAGAGAGAGAGAGGAGAGAGAGAGAGAGAGAGAGAGAGAGAGAGAGAGAAAAACACATTTTTTTCAACACGGGTAGAAATATAGAAAGAGAGGGTGAAGATGCACTGAAGTTCGGTTAGATATTTCATTGTTAAATTTTGAAAGACTTAAGCGGTTTTACGCATTTCTTTGGTTTTCAAAAATAGAGAAAGACATGGAGCTATGTTGCAACTGCCTTGCTTCTGGTTGGAATTGAAAAATTCTTAATTTTATACAGACAAAATGACTGAAATTAGTACCTTTTTGGATACATTTTGATTGGTCGAGGACGATCAAGTGTTCAAGTTTCAGAAAATTTGGGACGTTCTCCGTAACGTTCGTTCATTAGTGTTATATGACAATCCTCTTGGCATCGTTAGTTAAAACAGTCACGGCTGTCTGAACATGTTTAGTGACAATCTCTAGCAATCTAAATTTAACTCTACGTTTCAGTGTTGTCTCTCAAACGTAGAAGAGAACGTTTATTTAGGCTCCCCACTACTCCCCTACCTTAATATGTGACTACATGTTTTGCGCTGAAATCAAGGTTCGCTCTGTTGAATGAATATGTATAGTGACAATCCCAAAATAAACTTCTCTATATTGAATCTGTCGATTGGTAGACGGTACAGGGCGTGTTTCAATGTAGCCTAGTTGTTGAATAGTTATGGCTTGTGTTTATGTACGCAGGCATCAAATTTAGCTATCAAATATCTTTTTTCCAATCATTCAACAGTTATGTATATGTAGAATTCGCCAGTTAGATTGTATATACAAAGTTTAGGTTGTTAAGCTGTATAAATTCAATAAGTCCAGCAGTAGACTGATTTTGTGTGTGAATAGTTATTCGTAAATGTAGTTTGTTAAAGTTTATTTAATCTTGCTTTGTACGTTTCTATGAATGAATTTTCTTTGCTTATCCTTGCTTGGTCTGTGGTATTGAATAAACAGAGGCAAAGCGGAAAGCCTTGGCTCTTAGAAGACATATGTTTTGCACATATGTCTATTTGTTCACTAATTAGTAAATCCCTCCTACTGGGGACTCGCATTTGTTGTCTCTATAATTAGTAAGTTTATTTCTAAGAGTGAGTTTTGTTTGACCTATGGAATCATAGTTGCATCCTTCACAGTTAATAGCGTGTACTAAATCTTTTGACGAACAGGTAGATGTAGATCGCACAATTGCGGGCGGCCACACTATTTGGCTGGTGGTATGGTGTTTGTGGAGGGTAGGTTAGCACTGGTGAGCAGTTTCTTGGCGGATCTTGACGGTCTTTTGCTTTTAATTATTTCTTATGTTTCGAGTGATTTTTTTCATTCTTGGCTCTTGTCTCGGGAGTGGAATGTTCTGGTGGATAATGTTGTAGAGCTTTGTGTTTTGGGGGTTGTGTGTTGTAATACAGAGTAGAGTATTGTGTGAATCTGAAGTGTTTTACTTTTGTTTTTCCCAGTTCTTGAATATCTATTGAATTAGCACACTTTATTTCGATGTCAATTAACATTGACGGATATTTTCTCTCGAGTAGTTGTTGTTTTAATTCCCGAGTCTTTTAATGAGTATTTAATGTGTCTTTTAATGTGTCGGTAAATGAGAGTGTTCTGTTTTGTCATCATTATTGAAATTTAGAAATTTAGTGACTGTTTACGATATATATATATATATATATATATATATATATATATATATATATATATATATATATATATATATATATATATTTAATTAAGTTTGAAATCTGAGAGATATAATCTTGCATTTTAAAATGCCTTGGCCGGAAAGTAATGAAGGTGTACAAAAGGACAATACAAGGATTACATTATGATCCGTTGGAATACTCCAATATACTCAGAATATATAAACATATTTATTATGTGTGTGTGTGTGTGTGTGTGCGCGCGCGCATGGGATACATAGAAACAAAATTATATTCGCAACTTCAAGAAAAGTTAAGTCACGACGTCGCCACCTACATTAATAACAACTGGAAACGTTACCTAGACGATTGTTGCATCTTTTGGGATAGAAACCAAAGAGACCTGCAAATATTCCATTCCGTCATAAACTGGATTCATGAAGGAATACAATTCACCATGGGATGTAGTAGAAAGGAACCACCATTTCTGGATATCCGTATTATTAAAGAAGGGGAAACTATCAAAACAGATTTATTTTACAAATTAACAGACACACCAATACTTAAATTTCCGATCAGCACACCCCTCACATAGCAAAAGGAACATTTCCTTTAACATGGTAAGATGCATCTGCACTATAGTAACACAGATCACACAACAGGAAAAAATATTACATGAACTCTTCTTGTCAGGTATCCTAGATGAACCAACTTCACGGCAGGAGGTGCAGATGAGGGCAGCTGCATCGAACTCTCTCATGCACCAAATGGCAGTTGCTAAAAAGCATTCGGGAAGTAAAACCATGTAGCAACACCAAATGGCGGTGCCCCAGCATGGCCACAGCTCGTGAGCTGAAAATAGAATAAATCAATCAATCAATCAAACTAAAATGGTCCTTAAAGACAAGAATATCCGATTAGCCTTCTCAATACAGCCATCGTCAAGGCCCAGAACATTCCAATGACAACACCGAGAAAAAACAAACCAAAAAAATAATAAAGAAGACAAAACAGTCGTCCCTTTGTCGTCACTCGCAACCCAAGGAACTCCAACATTGTGAAAGTCACCAAACAATAGCTCCCAATTCTCCGGCAATCCCCCTAAATGATTGCTCTCCTAGTAGACGCCAAGCACCGAACTGAAAAAAAAAATATTCTCACCAAGGCGAAATTTACATCTAACATTGAAACGATACAAATTAAAAAATACGAGAATCCTCGATGCGGAACTTGAGAATGCATTGAAGAGGATGGGAAAATCTCCTTTAAAAACAATGAGATGTT
The DNA here is from genome assembly GCF_006345805.1 of Octopus sinensis. Classification (NCBI taxonomy): domain Eukaryota; kingdom Metazoa; phylum Mollusca; class Cephalopoda; order Octopoda; family Octopodidae; genus Octopus; species Octopus sinensis. The sequence continues at coordinate 101,771,111 of NC_043002.1, forward strand.
AGAATTGCAAAAAGGAAAAACTTAATTTACTGTACAGCTTGCCCACAGTGTAAAGAGCAGTATATTGGTGACCCAGGAATGGGGCTATACGGCAGAGATACTGTACACAAGCAAGAAATTAGAGACCCCCACACCCCACCTCAGTGAGAAACACTACTTGCAGTGGACACTTAGCGTCGTGCAGAAAGAGAAAGTTCACAATCTTCCCCTTTAAGTTATGGTCGGAGAACGAGCCTTTCCTGAAATATTAAGAATTCTTCTTCATCAGGAGATACAAACCATTACTGAACACATAAAAAAAATGATATTCCGCCCTTCCACACAACAAACAATGGGATCCTCTCCACACACACACATATATATATATATATATATATTTATAAAAAAGAGGTTTGAAAACGCCACTATATGAGATAAATTTTAATTTTCTTAGAAATTTTACATGTTTCGGTTCTTCTTGAAAAAACGAACCTTATCAAAAATATCTTAAAAAGTTAAGTATAATAAAAAAAAGTTCATAATTGTTTCTTACTGGTCTCAACAGGATCCACATGGTGGTGTTTTTTCGGTAGTAAGCTTAATAGCTGTAAGTTTAATGTTGAGTGTAATAAAAAAGTTCATAATTGTTTATAATTATATATATATAAAGTTAATCCAAACATGAAAACACAAAAAGAAAACACAACAACGCGGGGACGTGGAACAAATATAGTATTATTGGAAGCTCAGGAAGGAAGGGAAGAAGGAGGGTTTAACGTTTCGAGCGGTGCTCTTCGTCAGAAACATAGGAAAAGGAAAGATCCAAAGAAGGGAAGAGTGAGGAAAAAAATCGCCAACGGTACACACGCGGTCACATTTTGAATATATATATATATGTCCAAATAGAATTGGATGACACCCAACTTTTTCAGCCATTTGATCGTTGAAGAGCGCAATCCTCAGACGTAAACTACCATTTCCCTCACTCCTCTCCACGCAATGTACTTGTGAACTTAAATAATTGAGTAGTGTATATGTGTGCATGTGTAAATGGGTATATGTGAATATACGGGTGTCATACATGAAAACGCACATGTGTGTATACGTGTATGTATACACGTGTGTAGGTATATATGTGTAAATATGTATATGCACATAGTTACCCACGCGTGTGTATTGTTTTCTGCCTCGTATGCGTCCGTATATTTGCATCCATTATTATCATCATCATCGTTTAGTGTCTATATGGAAAATGGACATTGGGTGCCGATGATGGTGGTCGTGGATGCGTGGGCGGAGGTGTGGGGGCATGTGAGCTGGAAGGAATATTTGCGTGTGGGGGTTTGTGTAAATGTGTGTATATATGTGTATGTATATACATGTGTATGAGTATGTAGGTATATATGTGCGTGTGTGCGTACATACAGGTTTATATATATGTGCGCGTGTGTGTATGCAAATGTATATACCTATGTGTATACATATATATATATATATACATGCATGTGTATGGATGCGCATCTATATGTGGACGCATATATGAGTATATTCGTGCATGGCTGTGCGTATATATGTGTGCGTGTGTGTGTGTGTATATGAGTTTATCTATGCAGGTGTGTGTGTGTGTGTGTGTGTAAGTGTATATATATATATATATTGTGTGTGTGTGTGTTGTGTGTGTGTATATAGAGAGAGAGACAGTGGGGAGAGACAGATGTAAATATATATTTTGTGTATTATATGTAGGGAAGTAAATATGTGAGCTAGCATGGTATTCCCATCTCTCCTCCCAAACCAAAATATACATCAAAAACATTTCTATAAACCAACATTTTTATCAAAAGACATGTATCTTACACTTCATTAACACCACCATTCCAGACACACACCTTAAACAGAAAATTACTAAAAGAAAGTATTTGGAAAAAAACATCTGACCATTAGATTTCTGACCAAAAGTCAACTATTCAAACGGCTTCATAAGACACTCGTTTTAACACCTCCACCAACTCCCAACCCCATCCCCAATCATGTCTTTTGTGTTAACCATTCTCTACTCTCTTTCAGCTATCATTCATCAATAATCTTTTTTACTCCCACACTGATTAGCAAACCCCAACCCCACTCCAAATACACCTAGCTCCCAAATATAGAATCACAAAGCCCCAGAGTCTCAGATCTGTTTGACAACGAATGCGAGGAAGTTCTCCAAAAATGTTAACAAGGATTTTTTTTAGAAGTCTCCCCAGCTAAATTAACAAAGAACTAACTCGATCTATGAACTAAAGGGTAAAATTTATATTATTAAAAAATAACAAATTAAGCTGATTAGAACTACCATTGAAGTTATTCATCTATTTCAAATATATCTAACTCTACCAAGGATCTCACACGTTTTCAAATACATACATATATATATATATATATATAATATATATATATATATATAATATATATATATATATATATATATATGAATTTCTATATGCATGTATATATATATATATGAATTTCTATATGTATGTATGTATATATATATATATATATATATATAATATATATATATATATAGATGAGAGAGAGAGTGGAAGAGACAGAGAAAGAGGGTGAGAACGAGAGAGAGAGATAGGGAAGTGAAACAAATAGAAACAGCGTAGTGTAATATCTAGAGCCATAAACACACTACAGAAAATATATTCTATTAAAGAATATAGCGTGATATAAGATTTAAAAGCGACTATCATAAAACAGCTCTTAAGAGCAATGGTGATAATACAATGTTTACACGCAACGACATTAAATACTCCGTTTGATTTCGTTATACGTCGTGTAAATTCAAATTACTCACTGAAATTGTATGAGATTGCAAGTCGAAGAGTAAAATTTTACACTTGGCACCGTTAAAGCAGATTTGTAGGCCCAGTGGAGCAGAAAGAAGAAAACTTCCTTGCAAAGTATAGGGTGAGAAAATCTGTCAAATAAATGATGAAAAAGAAAAAGATTTACATATATACATATATGCTATGACACCTCTATGTTTGTACACATACACGCACATACATATTCATGTTAACTCTGTGCGTGTGTGTGTGTGTGTGTGTGTACATATTAAAAAAATATGAGTTAAGGGTGAAAGTAACCTGGAGGCTTCTTCTCGTTTATCTTCATCACAGAATCTTATAAATGTGAGCACATTAATCTTGCGAAGTCACTGTCACCATTTTTTAAAAAGATGAATGAACATGAATATCTATCTGCCTGCCTGTCTATCTACCTACCTACCTACCTACCTATCTACCTACCTATCAACCTATATATCCACCTACCTACTTCCCTACCTACATACCTACCTACCTATCTATCGACCTATCTACCTACCTATCGACCTATCTACCGGCCTATCTACCTGCCTACCTACCTACCTATCTATCGACCTATCTACCTACCTATCGACCTAACTACCGGCCTATCTACCTGCCTATCTACCTGCCTATCTACCTGCCTATCTACCTGCCTATCTACATACCTATCTACCTGCCTATCTACCAGCCTATCTAACTACCTATCTACCTGCCTATCTACATACCTATCTACCTGCCTATCTACCAGCCTATCTAACTACCTATCTACCTGCCTATCTACCTACCTGCCTATCTACCGGCCTATCTACCTGCCTATCTATCTATCTATCTATCTATCTATATCTATCTATCTATCTATCTATCCACCTACCAACTATCTAACTATCTATCTATCTATCTATCTACCTGTCTATCTCTAAATCTCCCTATTTGTCTCTCACTTTCTGTCTCCCCCTCTTTAATTCCTTTGCCTCTCTTTTTCTCTCTCTTCTCTTCTCACG
>NC_043002.1:101779951-101794951 GCF_006345805.1 Octopus sinensis
GTTCTGCGCGCATCCCAGACATGCTCAACTGACGGCACTTCTGTGCCTGTAAACAAGCAAAGTTCCTCGGTAGCACTGCCAGGCCAGAGATTTTGGGAAATTATATATCGGTCCGAGGCTGAAAGTTCTCCGGATAAGAGCGACGAGCTGATCTTCTTCGACGCCCAAAGTCTCTCCAAGAACGTCGTCGTACGTTTCCTCCACTAATCATATATAATATGCTAAAATTGACGTTCCACCAATCGCAATGTCCGTAATAACAATACTACTACTACTACTACTACTACTACTACTACTACTACTACTACTACTACTACTACTACAGCTGCTGCTGCTAATACTAATCCCACGATAACGACTGCCATCACCGACGCTATTATCATTATTATTGCCACTAATATCATTAGTAGTAAAAGTAGTAGTAGTAATAGTAGAAGCAGTGGTGGTGGTAGTAGTAATAGTAGTAGCAGTATTGATGACGATGATAATGATGATGATGGTAATGAAAATAATAATAATGCATTCATGATAATAATTGGTGACTTACGATAAGATCAAGGAAACATAAACGGAAGCGATAAAACGGATATCTGAGTTAAAAAAAGTAAAAAAAAAACGAAGTCGTAAAAAGAAAAAAAGAAAACAAAAGAAAACCGAGCATGAATTAAAAAAAAACAAAAAGAAAACCCCGTTCAATCCCGTCGTAAATTGTCCACAATGTATTAAAGTGATAACAATAATAATAAGAATCTGATCGATAATAATAATAATAATAATGATAATGTTTAGACAGATATAAGAGAAGGTAGGAGAGAGGGAGAGAATGAGGATGGGGATTGAGAGAGACAGGGTGAAAGAGGAGGAGGGTTAGAGGTGGGGGGAAAAGAGATAAAGCAAATAATTAAATAAATCATTAAAATGGATTTAGAAGAAAACAAAAAAGATAAAGATAGAGAGAAAGAGAGAGAAAGAATGAGAGAGAGAGAGAGTGAGAGAGAAGGAAATAAAATGGCTGCCCATCTGTTGGCAAACTTTTTTTAGTCTTCCATTTAATGTTTCTTTTTAAAAGCATTCACTGAGATTTAGTCTCGACTTTCTTTATCAACATCACAATAACACTCATCATCGTTGTCATCATCATCATCAACCTCATCGGCATCGCCGCTGTTATCATCATCATCACCACCATCCACATTAAGCCTGTTCTCTCTCTATCTCTCTCCCTCTTTCTCTCCCACCACATCTTGCCTCGTTGTCGGTGTTGGGGCTGAGTCCTACAAATAAAAATGTTTCATCGGGGTTGAAGTGACTTTAAAAATCAAAATTTTTTTCTTACCAAAAAAAAATAAAAAATAACGAACGAGATGCAAAGGAGATAAAAACTTGGATGTTTTTTTGTTGTTACTTAATTTTTCTTTTTTTCAAAATTTAATTATTTTTATTACTTCTGATTTTTGTATGTTTTAAAATATATTTCCTACGAGAATGTCAGCCAAAATCGGTTTGAAATTATTTTATTTCTTTCATGATTTTCTTGAAAATCCTCGACACAAAAACTTGGTTTTAAGTCCCAAGTATTTGTTGGTCAACATTCAAAATACTTCTTTTGCCATTTCGACTTAATTGAAGAACCGAAACTATCCCAACTGAATATTGTATGTATTTAACCAAAAACGTATAACCTAAAAAAAGAAAAAAGGTCATAGAAATACACTTTCACAGGTTTTCAATATGAAGATATGAGTTAAACCATTAGTGTTATCTTGTCAAACATTTTCAGAGCATTTTTCTCGAAACTAATTTCAGATTTAGAGAGTTTTCTAGTCTCAGTAAAAACACATATCAAATAAATACTAACTACAAGAGCAAAATAATTCCAGACGGTTAAAGCCCGTTATTGTTCAGATAAATTGATAAAAATTGCTCTATAAAATGTAGACCATCGAAACCAGGCGATTTGTCTCTTGTGCAAATCCTTACTATCTTTCGTATTTCAGTTGCTGCTAATTATCCATCACACTGAAGACCATAATCATCTCCGACCAATCCCTCGCTAGTAACAGTCAAGGAAAATGCTGCTGAAACACCGAACACATCTTCGAACTGAACAGAACGATTACGTCCTTGTCCAGCAAAACCCAGATTTCGGTTCTGTTGCCACGTCATTCCCCCAACACTGAAACAAATTTCATTCTCTATTGTTTTAGCATACGAATCCTCGTTCCGACAACGCAACAAATGTCTTTCACTCGCAAGAAATTATTCAGAGCCATTCTTACCACTAACCATGCCAGTTAGGATGAATTTGCTATTCGGCTCTTTTAACTTGGTAATTAGCTCTCTATACTATTTTATTTATATTTTACCCATTCTTTATTTAATGCTATCGACTCATATTTAATTACCCTCTTCACAGCCTTAAGCACCTGATGTTGACGATTGTCACTTTGAACTGCCACTTGATTAACTTGCTGATCTGGTCCCTGTAGATTTTGCGTTCTGGAACAACGCATTCATGTTCTAGTAAAAAAGAGGTCCCTCTCTTGCGGTCCTATCTAAATCGAATGTACAAATCACAAATATGAGTCCTGTGTAGACGACCAGTTTATGTAGAAGGCCAGAAGTGTTAGGGAGGATATAGTCGATTATATAAATCGTAATACTTAACAGGAATTTTTATGTTGTTTTATCAATCACGGAAGGGCGAAATTCAAAGTTATCTCGAAATGATGTAAACTTAGGACTTAGAACCGGAACGATTAATACATGACAACTTTTTCATGGCTTTAATAATTCTGCCAGATCTACCGTCACTTCTTGTATCACCAAAAGACTGAAAGAGAGCTCATAGTCAGTCACAGAAAGAATGTAAGGCAAACTGGAACTCATAGTTATGGCTCTTTGAGGGTATGAAAAAAGTTCCTGGATGTTTAATGATGCAGTGATTAGTTATTTTCGTTTTTCTTCATCCTGTTATAAGAAACCAAGTGAGGATGCGCAAATACTTGTCACACACCTCTGTCAAGCATACTAATCTCCACCAGATAGTTCTTGTCTTGGAATCGTCTCTTTGTAAAAGAAGAAAACGCATTTGCTATTCCTTAGTTGACACTGTATGATTCCATTGGTTGGCAAAAGAAGTATGCATATGTTTCTAATTGCCGCCGTTCTACACGTCATCTTTTGCGACATTTTCAGTCAGAAATTCGTTATTTTTTTCATGTTGTGAAATAAATATATCCTGCATCAGAATTCATATTTTCTTCAGTCTACTGTCTGCAAAAAAGTGTTTTGTTTTCACTCGAAATTTTTGAGGAGGCGTCTTAAAACTCTGCAGTCGTTTTATTTGTATACAAGTAGCAGAAACAAAAAAAGCCTCGCAAATTGATATATTTCTTTCTTTCAACCGAACCAGGGAGAATGGATGCAAATAGTCTCATTCCTACTTCACTATTTATAAGTTTTGCAGTATAGAATTATTTTTCACATAGTTTCACTTTGTAATACTCCATGATGTATCGTGCAGAGCTAGACAGAGCAGTTTTATCGATGTTAAAACAAGAAACAAACAAAACAAAACAATAGCAAAAATAATTAACGCTTCTGATTTAGGTAAAAGGCCAACAATTTTCATGCTAGAGGGTGAGAACGCGTCTTTGATGGGTATTTTATTGATGAAGTCATGATATATTTGACCTCGGCTGCATTCGAACACTGAACATACAGTTCCGGAGGTAATAACAGTTTTTGCCAGTTCGCCACCTTCATTAATAATAAGGAAATCTGACAAAATTACCAAAGTATGTATATATAAAATATAAAACTAGAGAGTAGAGACTGGAAGTGATTATATAGGAAATATAAGGTTTCGACAAAGACAAATTCAATTCATAATAAGAATTTTATACAACAAAAAAAAATCCCGTCATATCGAATGTTAGAAAAGATGCGAGACTGAATAAGGAAGCCAAGATAAAGTCCTATAGTAATGAGGGAGACAGCACGTAGCATAGGTGAGCGTATAAATGAACACTGCAGAGAGCTCAAGGAGAAGTTCCCGTTAGTGTTTTACCAAGATGCTCAATTAGAAAATGGAGGATTGCTTAATAACAAACACGTTAAGTCATTATCAATGTGTAGAAAAGACAGGACTCTTAGATTGCAGAAGACACATAAATAGTAAGTAGTAGACAGACTGAGCTTCAAGATAAAACATGAATGTCTGTGGATCTTAAAATGTCTTTTGAGGCCTCCTTTAGACTTGCAGACCTTATGGCATACACGGCATCAAAAGGTGTGCACAGATGTACAGGCAAATTTGTTGGAGGAGGTTCATTTTTCATGGGATCGCAAATGAGATTTGAGTCCAGCAAGGCATGACCAGTCACAAACTGTGCACACAAAAAGATCACTGAGATTCACTTTCTCGATCGCAACATTCTTTTTTAGATCTCTCTCGAATCTTGTATTTGTCATCCTGGCCTTCTCAAAAGCATTCACCCTACTCTACACTTTTGTTCACCATCCATCCAACACTCCATCCATACGTCCACCCACGTATCCATCTATATGTGGTGCACCTTGTACACCAGCATTAGGTCCCATCTGTCATGCTATAGCACCTGATCAGTTCACATTGGGAAATGCCAGAGGATATTGAAAGCCACCGTCTCTGCCATTCTCTGTGCTTTTCCCCTACCACATCTTGCTTCTCTCTAGCCCCCACAGTTTCCAATGCAGCACTTTTGCGATCTGGTCGTGTCGCCATAATTTGTAGTGGTTTGGGGCAAGTCTAGGACATTCGTTCGTGATATGGGCAATATTGATTGTTTTGAAATAATTCAGGTGATAAAAGCTTCCAAGTCATTGCAGGTGTATGTATAATTGACCTAAATGCGATGTGTGTTCTGAATGGAGAGAAACTATATACCGAAAGTTGAGGTTCATTCAGTCTTGCATTCTATGAAATCGCTACAAATTGTTTTTTTAGCAACAGAGTTCATCAAATCATATCTTACGTTCTGTGCAAAGAGATGAACACATTGGTTATTTACCTTTATAAAGGAAAAAACGGTCAGGACTTGAGAGATTTGAGCTTAGATCTCGCTCGTAGGCTGAACTTGGCCTATATGAAAACAACAAAAGCATGATTAAAACTAAAAAGAGGAATGTAAAATTTTCCCTTGACGATAGACGAGAGCAATTATGTGGAGGATGTGATATTGAAAATTTAGTCAATGGTACCTGTAATATTTGCGTGTTACACATGCTCTTGATCTTTAGTCATCATGCTTTCATCGTTATTTTTAAACCTCCGAGTGAGCCTTGATCAAAGATACATATCCTCGAAGGTTAGTTTCCTTTCATAATGTGCTTGGACAGGATTTTATGAAGATTTGGTCCCTATTTTGCTCAATATTACGGTTCTGATATTGATACAGTAGGCTCAGTAAAATTTGAACTCACAGTGTGGAAGTCACTAAATAATTACTGTATCATCTTTAATGGAGATTTTTCTGCCACCATTTTCCCGTTTAATTAGTGGGAGAGATTATCACCAATGACATTTCAGAGTTCTTTTTTCCAAAAACTCTGCACAAAGGTCCGCTCGTTTTCCGGTTATGGCTTTTGTGGTGGTCATAGTGGTTGTGTAGCGATCTGGTGTTGTTTATTCTCATGTCAGTTTTTCGGCAGCACACAGATTATGATCAAAGCTCTTCACCTATGACCATACCGTCATTTGTCCAATTTAATGGAACCCCAGACAATATTATCTAATTGATTCTTCTGTAAGACGACTCGTTTCTGGTTTAGGAGTAATTTGTTTTGATATTTATAGCAAAACTAAAGAGTACATCGATTCTCACACGTCCATTTCGCGTGGGATTTTATGAAAGCACTTAGAAAATATCGCGTTCATGCCTTTACCAAGAAAATATTAAGCTGAAGCGTAAAGGGATTGTTTCGAGGCGGGACTGAAACCTCGTCACATATTCCGTTTCGTATTTCTGTTCTCGATGATTTACCTCCTGTCCCACCGCACCTCGCCCTTATCTACCAAAGAAATATTAATAACCAACGAGATCTAAAATATAAAAGTATTTCTCTAAATATTAACCACGATCAACACCAGCCACCCCAATCTACCCCATTACTTCCGCTTTCATTTCGTGTTTGTAGCTGGAAAATCTTGCGCTGATAACCTGCGGATGGTTTGGACTTCCAATGGATCAATGACTGTTGGAAGAAGTAGCAGCAAAAGAGAAGAAGGGGAGAAGTTGTGAGAGGGGGAAATGAGAATGTGAGTTATAAGGGTTGTTCGATGGAGATGAATGAGAAAACGAAATAAAAAGCTATGATGATGATGATGATGGGATAAGATTAAAGAAACGTAGTGGAAGGAAAGAATTAAAAAAGACATGTGACTAACGGGAAAATAGTGATGTGCTGTGAGTTTTAATAAGGTGGTGGTTACGGTAGTGGAAGCTACGTCTGAAGGTTTACTATCTGAAGAATATTCGAGCGATGAAGTGATGGATGTAAGGACAAGAAGAAAAAAAAGCGCTTATTGTCGAAGAAAAGGAAGAAAATAGAGTAGGATTCAGCGGGAGAGAGGGAAAAATGAGGCTGGAGGATGATTGAATTAATACGAAAATATAGAGAGTATATGATTTGGCTTTAAACAATGGGTGTGTTAGTTTGGAGCTTATTTTGCATGACGAGGTCTATTACTGGTATTGACATGACGGTATATAAGCGAGTGAAAACTCCATGTAAACTCTTCTCTAAGAAGATGATAAATAAATGTGCAAATATCGGCATACGTAAAAGTATGGGAAAACGTCTACGCTTTAAAATCCATGGGTCCAGATATGACCCGAACAACGAGAAACATTGGCCAAGTGTCTTCTAGCATCCAGATAGACAAAAATTTGCGAATGGTATAGAAGAGATTGAAATATTACATAAACATGTTTTGTATGTGTGTTTATCTTTCTGTGTGCATGTAAATGTGTGGTTATATATATATATATATATATAGAGAGAGAGAGAGAGTATATATATAGGAACTCCGTCGGTTACGACGACGAGAGTTCCAGTTAATCCGATCACCGGGACAGTCTACTCATGAAATTAACGTGCAAGTGGTTGAGTACTCCACAGACACGTGTACCCTTAACGTAGTTCTCGGGGGAGATTCAAAGTGATACAGAGTGTGACAAGGTTGGTCCTTTTCAAATGCAGGTACAACAGAAACAGGAAGAAAGTGTGAGAGAAAGTTATGTTGGAAGAGTACGGCAGGGTTCGTCACAACCCCCTGCCAGAGCCTCGTGGAGTTTTAGGTGTTTTCGCTCAATAAACTCTCACAACGCCCAGTCTGGGAATCGAAACAGCGATCCTATGACCGAGAGTCCACTGCCTTCACCACTGGGTCATAGCGCCACCACACACATACACACACATATGCATATGTAGGTATATGCATACACTATACTCATATTTATGAGTATAGTTGCACACACACACACAAACACACACACACATATATAGTTTCCTTTTCTTCTTTTATTTGTTTCAGTGTTGTGGCTGCAGTCATACTGGAGCACCACAGTGATTTTGGAATTTTACATATTCTTCTATGGCTGTTTTTTTCATCGTGGCCATATTTCATGTCATCAGTCTCGTACGCGCTCTTTCATGGCTGTTGAGCCATTTGGTGTATGAGGGAGATTCAGGCTGCTTTTCTCACCCGTACCTCATTCCGCTCCAATGCTTGTTTTTCTGGTATTATGTAGCTTTCTTAATTTCTTTTGGCAGAGTATTAAAAAGTGATGGGCCTTTGTAACCTAAAGGAATGCAGTACCTGTCCCTGACATTAAATGAGTGGACAATGCGTCTAATGTGGACAACGGGACAATACGATGCGTCCAATTAGGGAATTGGTATAACACATGATGCCGAAAGTAGGTAACAACCCGTCCAGAATTGTGCATATGTAGATTATTACATATATATCGAAGTTTTTTTCAGCTTCTCTTTGCCGCTCGTCTGCTGCATTGTTACAGTGATTTTAATGTATTGGCATTGGATTGCCTCCTTGCTCCACCGTTTCTTTGGCACTATGTGGGGAGCACAGATGAGTGCTATGGCCCAAGTATGTGAGAACAAATCTACTGAATATTCATTCATATAGATGCATCTGGTTATGTATACGTGTATTTGTATATGTATATACATATACAATCATTCGTACTCACACACACATATGTATGTGTATATATGTGAGTAGGTATATGCATTGCTCAACGATTACAACTCATAAGTTTGGGAATATAGTCAGTTTCAAATATTGAGTAGAGTTTGTAGATTTTGATAAATGCCAAATATTGCCGAATTGTTATTTTCAGCTCCACGCAGCCTTTTACTGACGCTATTAACAAAAAGAAAGAACATCACAATTTATTTATAAATTATCTCGTTGCTTCCCTTCAACCGTTGGAATAATTAGTAACGCGTATCTCAGAGAAGTGATTCAACGGAAAATCCGTAAGTTTTACTTCCGTCGGAGAGTATAAATAAAATAAGCTACCAGTGGAATTTAGGATACAGCCTTTATTCCATAGTTTACAATTATTTCAACAACTGAAGGTGAGCTACAACACATCATGCACATAGTCATCGATGATAATATGAAATACTTAGTCATGCATATCATGTAATGAATATTCAGAGACAGAACAGGATGTTATTTCTTCAGAATCGATTCATTATTCAATCGGCACCGACGAAAAAAAAACTAACGGTGGTGTTACGTATGCACGACGTAATCATCATTCTTCTCAATGTCTATAGATATGATGTATAACTGGTCACCTCCACCTGTCGAAACAATCGTGTGCCACAGGCGATATACATTACCACTGCTCTTCACTTATTACTTATGCCTGTGCGTGCGTGTATGTATATGCAAAGAAACGCTACACACAGTGAAAGATAATCATAGAGTCATAACAAAGAAAACAGAGAGGAGGCAGAGAAGGCAAAAGCACAGGGTGCGCATGGGAGGATTCATACAAAAGGAAAATTTAACTTATTCGATTATATATCAAAGTAAAATATCTTTTTCATTTGAACATTTATATTAATTTTATAATTTTTTATGAGCACAAGGGACAGTGCTGAAAGTTTCAGTATAATATATATATATATATATATATATATATATACATATATATATATTACTCTTTACTCTTTTACTCTGTTACTTGTTTCAGTCATTTGACTGCGGCCATGCTGGAGCACCGCCTTTAGTCGACCAAATCGACCCCGGGACTTATTCTTTGTAAGCCCAGTACTTATTCTATCGGTCTCTTTCGCCGAACCGCTAAGTGACGGGGACGTAAGCACACCAGCATCGGTTGTCAAGCAATGCTAGGGGGACAAACACAGACACACAAGCACACACAGACACACATATATATATACATATATACGACAGGCTTCTTTCAGTTTCCGTCTACCAAGTCCACTCACAAGACTTTGGTCGGCCCGGGGCTATAGCAGAAGACACTTGCCCAAGATGCCACGCAGTGGGACTGAACCCGGAACCATGTGGTTGGTTAGCAAGTTACTTACCACACAGCCACTCCTATGAGCAATTAAAGAAGGAAAATGTACACACTTTACATAGTTTTAAGATAACTTTTAATAAATCTTGTATTGTGTTTGTCGATTGGTTTTGTTTCGGCTATTCATCAGAAGGGTCTCTCCAGTTTTGAGCCGCTATTTCTAAAGATTGGGACACAGCTCTGATACTTAGGACATGTGATTAGAACGTCACAGGAAAGAATAGTAAGGCAGATCCTTGAGGCGGAGCCAACCGTCAGTAGTTCAAGGAGTAGATGAAGACCGAGGTGGTTGGATGATATCCAACCCATCTCGGCCTCATTTGGTCATGCTGGGGAATCCAAATGGAAAGTGTAGTGACAGTTGGTTCTGATAGGACACTAATCGAGGAAATGTCATAGAACTTTACTTCCATGACACTCCCCCCTCTCCAGGAAAAGTGGACAGAGAAAACGGTTAGAATGGAAAGTTTGAAGAAAGACACAGAGGTTGTGAGAATGCATAACTGATGGAAATGGAACAAGAACTTTTTATATAGACTCTGTAAGAATAAAAACAGAGTTGATCACGACGGAATTGGAACTCAGAACATTGCTGAATGCTACTCGGCTGTCCAACCAACGTTCTAACGATTCTGTCAATCCACCAACGCGTAATAATGTCGAAAACGATAATATTAAAAGCAAAAATTCTGCGGCTAAAAGAAGGTTGGTGGAGGTGTTATACAAATATAATATAAAATAAAATTAAAAAAACACATTACCGAGAAAGAAGAAACAAATAAAAAAAAACAGAACCAGTAAAAAAAGGAAGAGGAAGAGGTAGAGCAAGAACGAGATTAAGACGAAACGACTGAATGGAAAAGGAAGAGGAAAAAAGATAGAGAAGAAGAAAAAAAGTATTAAGATAAAACGAAGGGAATTACACAGGACGCATGGGTAAAAGAAGGTTAAAAATTCCGTTAGTAACGAGGAAGATAAAACTGTAAGAGAAAGAATGAGACAGAGTATGAGCCATTGAGAGAATAGGGAGGGAAAAAACGAAGTGATTAGAAAGAGGCTAGCAGAAAATACTAATAATACTAATAACAATAACCAAAGGATGAGAGAAAATAAGAAAAAAAACACAAACAAAAACGATTACAAAGATTTTTATTTTATTTTTTCTTTAGCCATAAAATCTTGATTTTCAGTGGTTGTTAGTTTTTTTTTTTTGTTGTTTTTTTGTAACATTACAGAATCAAAGTTTATGGATGTTAATGGAGGCCACCTGGGATAAGATTGCTGTTTTGTCTTAAAAGAATCATCTCTTTTTTGCAACCATTCTTCATCCTTTATAGTCCTTGTTATATGGCATAATGGCTGTTGGTTCAAGACGTCATGAGTTGCGTTTTCTATTTTCGTTTTTATCTTTTTCGTTTTTTTCATAATCCTACAGCAATATTGTGAAACAGTCAACGGTTTCGAAAAGGATTAATGATTTATAAACAACTAAAGAATGACGCATAAAATAAAACCTGTTATCGGGTATTTACTGAAAGATTAAGCGTATACAATATTTGTTTAACAAATATTTATTTTATATCATCACACGTCGTCGTTTCCTGTAGAGTTTTATCTCACAATGTTAATAAACGAATCACCACCACCACCACCAACAACAACAACAACAACAAAACCCCTTTAAAGTATAAGTATTGTTTAGATTTATTTAGTTGTTAATTTTTGTTTTTAAATAAAATTGGTTTCAATCCTGGATCTAAATTAGTTGTAATAGAAATTAATAAAACTGGTCATTCTTTGACGATAATCGTACGTTTATCGATTCCTTATTTTAGAATCAAGCTGTTGTATAATGGCCTGAAACTAATTTTCAATATCCTTCGTATTGAGAAGATCATAATGGCTCAATCAACTAGAAAATGTCCATATTTTCTAACATCTCCTGCTCTTTCTATACTATTTCAATCCCCTTAACTGGCTCAAATATTCACTTAATATAATTTTTAACATTTAAAAAAAAAATATTTTCTTTTAATTTTTCAGTTCCGTAGCATAGCGAACATCTGTCTATCATTTTCTCGAACGATCCCATATCCTGATACATTATTGAGGCTTAAATAGCCTACTTTTGGTCTTTATATAAGAATAATTCAACCGAACGACGTTCAGTTTCATGACTACAGTTTCATATTAACGAGACATATTAATCTAAGTGTTACTATTACAATACTATGCAGAATCCATTATAAAATGTTCCGTGTTTCTTTAACGAAGTAACCATCATAGAACGTTATACTCTGCTATATTTCACGACCCAATAAACATACGATGCTTCAGTTTTTATTTTTTGAACCGATTTTCCTGATTCGGTCTACCACTTATCTACCCGATCAGTTGTTTATCTTTATAGGGTCTGGCTTCTCTGTCGATCAAAATGCTGCCAACATTTTTCCGATGATATACTATAATCCACAAAAAGAAATAAGTTTTATAAAGTAGACGTATATATCCTAACTGATGTGATGGTCAAAGTTGGAATCCCATTAGTCAGAGGTCTGCTCCATCAGACAGTACAAGAGTTATATAACAAAGGAATTAGAATGACATAATTTCTTTAGTTTTTTTCTTCGGTGGGGGTGGGGGAGGGTGGCGCTAACGACGAATATGTCATATAAAGTGGGTGAGCTGAATTCATGTATCGATTTGGTTTCGGATAAAAGATTGGTTCTTGGGAAGATTGCAAAAAGAATTCGACTCTTTTTGTTTAAAAATTCAACGACAGGATTAGAATGCCGCACCGTATGATATGACTGTATGATGCTACTAAGTGATACTAAACGGTAAATGGTGCTACAACTCGTTCGCTTATTAATATTTCCATTGTTTTGTATTTATCCTCTCAAATGAATCGTCGTTTGATGAGGAGAAAAAGTTTTCCCATTTGCCTTTCTCCCCTGGGAATCGATGCTGCTTATAATGTGAACTTTCCCTTAAAGGGACTTGAAACAGTGTCAGGTTATGGAGGTTTCTAAAATTACACTTTCCCTTATAATATTTGTTTCTTTGACATTTTTTTCTAATTATAATTTATCTTTATGAGAAAAATCAGCGCCCATAATAATTCTTTTTTTATGGAAGGATGGGAGGAATTTTATCCTCATCCAGAAAAAAACTGCCCTAAATGCTTTCACAGAATGGACTCAGTTAAACACACAAAAATAAATATATTCACCACAAAACGCTCTATCAGACGCAGCTTCCACAAATTTCCATCAATAAATTTTCGCTTCCGCATTAGTTGATGGAGGTTCGGTCAGTGAACCTTACAATATCCCGGTATGTAATAAAACGTGAATCACTTAACTGCAGAGTCATATTTTCATCACAATGTCTTACCTTTCGTCATCGCCAAGGATCCTAATAATCGTTATGTGGTGGCTCTCATACTTTCCTCTAAAACATTAGTAATAAATAGAAAGGGAAATAGCTTAACAACGAAGAAAACCAAATTTCGAAACCGTGAAGCCAGGATCTTGTCGAATTATCAGCAACGCCTGCTTAATATGGGTACCGGAACTATCATGAGTGTCCGATCCAAGGAGGAAGGGTGTATAAGCTAGTTATCTCAGCTAGAAATAGCAACCAAATCGTCTTCAAATCAAACTCTACCCTCCTGAAAAATAGAAGGACACATGATTATTTAGTTCTAGATACTGCTAAAAACGGGACGGTCACAAATAGAATGACTTGAACATAGATTTACTGAATCAGAATTGACCAGTGGTTAAATAATAGCAACAACATCCTGGTACAACGGCTTAGGCTTTAAGGAAAATATAATAATAGCGTTTGGAATCAAATATTAGAAGTTCGATTCGTGAGCACATTCAGCATAACCACTTTTTTTTTGTGTGAACCGCATTAGCTAACTCGACATGATAGAAATAACAGCAAACTTTACCTTATATGATACATTTCTGTATTTCGTGTCATTTTAACAGCCGATATTCCTGCTGAAATATTTGTGTGTCGTATGTCGCCATAATCACAGTAGACATACCACAACATAAAAAAAAAAAGCAAAATCGACAATTAGAAATGGTAAACATTGAAGTTTCTAGTTCCTTCCAATGGTTATACAGACATTAAGGTATACTTAAATGGTCAGAGAATCAAAACACTATTGTAATCTCAAATGTTCAAAACAATATTTCATAAGTCCTGATCTTGCCTTCAAGTATGTATTTCTAAGTAAAGTGGAGGCGCAATGGCCCAGTGGTTAAGGCAGCGGACTCGCGGTCATAGGATCGGGGTTTCGATTCCCAGACCGGGCGTTGTGAGTGTTTATTGAGCGAAAACACCTAAAGCTCCACGAGGCTCCGGCAGGGGATGGTGGTGATCCCTGCTGTACTCTTTCACCACAACTTTCTCTCACTCTTACTTCCTGTTTCTGTTGTACCCGTATTTCAAAGGGCCGGCCTTGTCACTCTCTGTCACGCTGAATATCCCGAGAACTATGTTAAGGGTACACGTGTCTGTGGAGTGCTCAGCCACTTACACGTTAATTTCACGAGCAGGCTGTTCCGTTGATTCCGATCAACCGGGACCCTCAACGTCGTAACCGACGGAGTGCTTCCATCTAAGTAAAGTTCCGAACAATGAATGAGTAATATAGCCACTTGAGTTGAAGACGCAGTCACTAAACATATCCAGTAACAAAAGAAACAAAACTGAATATTTGGTTCTCCCCAGTTTTAGACAATAAGTAACTGAAACCAAAGCAATCCCGTATTAATACGCGTTAACATTATCGACGCAAACCACATTATTGAATGTATTGCAATCTTCAGAACAAGGCAATATGTCATCTCCTAAAAGAGGTTGACTTTGTAAAAGGTTCGAGTGGGACCCATAATTTAATATTGGTCCTACACCTGGGATGGCACATTACCTTCTGACGGAGCCGCGTGGAACTTAGGTATTTCGCTCATAAACACACACATCGCCCGGTCGGAGATTCGAATCCACGATATCTCGACTGCGATTCCGCTGCTCTAACCACTAAGCCATATGCCTCCACAAAACTGATGTTGGACTGGAATAAAAATGGACACCGTTGGAGACCTTCTTGTGTAGAAGAATTAGTTTCTTATCTCTCTTCATATATCGATCACTTAGGATTCTCTAGTTTTCCACTCATGTATTTTCAGCGCAGTCATTCGCAAGGAACAAAGAAGTCTTTGAGGATGAACAATGATCCTTGAAACTATTATTTCCAAATGGGTTTCCGTAAAATCGACGAAGAAGAGAATCGAACTCTTGATGTGACGATGACTTGCAAAGAGCCAAGACAATATAACATCGATCAGCT
>NC_043002.1:101797451-101814951 GCF_006345805.1 Octopus sinensis
GAAATATTAACTCATAGCAGTATGTACAACGATTTAACCACTCTTCAAATTAGCCATCTTATGTGTGCGTTAGTGTGTGTTTATTTATGTGCATGTATAGCCAATTCTTATATCCACCGACTCTCTATCCATCCACTCAATGTCAGACTTTAGGCAATTACTCTGCTCTGAGCAATCATACCTATTATACTTTATGACACATTTCCGTTGCATTTGACGTATTCTAACACATCTGCCGCTTCTCTGATATTCTTTCTCTGTAAATTTCCTCGTGTTCCATTAAGTTGAAAATCGTAGGCTCACAATGTGAAAGACTTTCTCACCTTCCAGAGCATCAAACTAATACATATGCTTGTTGTTCATGCACCTGTCTTCATTTTTGTTTATATATATGTCTATGTGTGGGTCTCTATATATATATCGGCGTAGGAGTGGCTGTGTGGTAAGTAGCTTGCTTACCAACCACATGGTTCCGGGTTCAGTCCCACTGCGTGGCACCTTGGGCATGTGTCTTCTACTATAGCCTCGAGCCGACCGAAGACCGTCGTATATATATATATATATATATATATAGTTGCGTGTGTGTATATGTTTGTGTGTCTGTGTTTGCCCCCCCCCACATCGCTTGACAACCGATGCTGGTGTGCTTACGTCTCCGTAAATTAGCGGTTCGGCAAAATGAGACCGAATGAATTAGTACGAGGCTTACACAGAATAAGTCCTGGGGGTCGATTTGCTCGACTAAAGGTGGTGCTCCAGCATGGCCACAGTCAAATGACTGAAACAAGTATTTAAAAAAATGTATATATACATATATATATATATATATATGCGTGTGTCTATGTGTGTGTGTATATTATGTGTATATATATATATGAATATGTACACATAGGCCAGAATGCAGTTAGCTGACAAGGAATAGAGAAATCCAAACGAGTTCCACAACCATTTGGCGCGAAACTAAGTCCTTCAGTTATTGATGTAGCCTCTGAGTTAATCAATAATAAAGTTATATTCTTTCTTATTCATTTATTTTTTCCTGTCAGTTTTTAAAAAACCCCGAAAACTATATATATATATATATATATATATATATATTTATGTTCTTCCATGTGTACGTGTGTGTTAATGTGTCTGCGAGTCATGACTCCATACAAATAGACTCCCATACGTACACATAATTTAATGATCAAGCATTAAATCAAAATAATATATTATAATCAAGGATCTGCTGGTGTGAATTAAGGCATAGAAGGCTAACAACCTGGAATTTCTAAATTATAATCTCGTAAATGTTAAATTTACTCCATCAATTTTATTTTATATTACTCCACTCTATTTACGACATTTTGCTTTTATGAATATTCAATGAAACCTTTTATAATTACCTTGTGACAAATTTATGATTTTCTTATGAATACATTATAGTTACCTTCTGACAACTTTACGACTATTTCACTACGATATAATTAATTGCCAACGAGGGAGTAATAACAACATTTCCCGCTCTGCTAGAAATAGAAGCCAAATTCCTCAAATTTCCTTCATGTTTCGGTTATGAATTAAATAAATAGGACTTGGAATTCCACCTAAAATTTCGGGACGGCCACGGATTTAGTGCTGTTTATTAGAGGTCTACTCTATGTTAATCTGGATTTTAATAATTGATATGATAGCGGTAATGACATTTAGGAATCCCGGTATCCGATAAAATATGATTGTACGTGGTTCAGAAGGTTGCTTTCCAATCAGGTGGGTTCGGGCACAGTCCCACTCGGCACGTCAATTATTGAATCCCCGTGTGGACCATTGCTTTGTGAGTAAATCTGGCAGATGGAAACTGTGTAGAAGCCTCTGGTTTATATGTGTGTAATTGTATACGTGTGTGTGATTCGAACCCTCCGCCACATTACCACCACAACTTGAGAACTGGTGTTGCTTTGCTTACGTCCTTGTAAATTAGCGGCTCGGCAAAAGAAACCCGATTGAATAGCTTAAAATATAAAGTACTAGGATGGATTTATGAAGCTAAAACAATCTTTGAGTTGATGCCCCGAGTTGACCTCAGTCCAATAGCTAAAAAATCTAAAATCTAAAATGTGAGAAGATAAAGTTGTTACAAACGATCGTTTCATGCATTAGCTTTGGATATGCTTGTGGCTTATTTTGATTTTAATCACCTTACTTTGAAAGTGTATGGATAATACTGTGCTAAATTCTGGTGCCTCAACTTAAGTACCTAATTCATCTGAATCTAAGTTTTTGTTGAACTCGTTTACTACACACAAAGTACCCTCCTCCCCCCGCACACATATGTATGTATGTATGTATATATATATATATGTGTGTGTGTGTGTGTGTGTGTGTATGTATATAGAGGTATATATGTACATGTAAATACAAGTATTTAGACATATACAGCAGATACCGAACGTCGGGCAATGAACGCAATTTATTTATTAACATCAAACGTTTGCCCAAGCATGCCGACACTCTCGTGTATAGCATTTTATTTGCTGGCCACCCAGTTGAGTACAACGAGATGAAGATGTCCAGCCACCAAATTCGAATCAACAACAAAAATACGCCGCTGTCCTTTGTCTGTTGGTATCTAACGAGATTGTCTTATCTTTTTATGACTCTTTTTAATGATAGATACTTATCTGTCGAAGTGAGAGTGTGTATCGGTGCGGGAGTTGTGTTTGTGTGTGTGCGCGAGACTATAGGTGTGTGTGTACATGTCTGTATATGTGTGTGCTTAAGTGGAAATGTGTATACCCATCTGAATAAAGTGTTTCCTATACCGTCAAGTTGAAAATATTGCGACGATATTATCACAGCATTTTTTTATACGATACCATTACTACGGGCGTGTGCCTACCACTATAATTTGATAACTCAATTGTGCTTGGATTATTCTCGGAATGTTAGAATAGCTTCTCTAAATGATGATTATATTACAATATTTATAGTACATTGTGATTATGTGACTCTTTGTGACGGTGTGATTAATTCCGGGCCATGCTGACCCTTCTTTTCCCGTCATCACTGATACACACCGTCACAAAGAGTCACATAATCACAATGTACTATAAATATTGTAATATAATCATCATTTAGAAAAGCTATTTTAACATTCCGAGTATAATCCAAGCACAATTGTGTTACCAAATTATAGTGATAGGCACACGCCTGTAGCAATGTAATATCGTATAAAAAAATGCTGTGGTAATATCATCGCTGGCTGTTCGAATTCCCTCCCTGCACTTGTTTTCCCTATAGGCATCCAAGTGGAACCTCGAAGGCTATAACACCATCGATACCGTTAGCCTAAACATTTCTTCTCCACCCAACAAATGATCGCCTCTGTTCATAAAACACATCTCTCTGCTCATATGGAGGTAAACTGATGCCCAACTTCTTTTCCTTTTACGTGTCTGTGTTTTACGAACGGTTTATCCTGTTTCTATATGTATACGAACATGTATGTTTGTGTGTATCTGTCTGTCGGAGAGTTCGTCGTATATACTCTTTACTCTTTTACTTGTTTCAGTCATTTGACTGTGGCCATGCTGGAGCACCGCCTTTAGTCGAGCAAATCGACCCCTTGACTTTTTTAAAACTTACTACTTATTCTATCGGTCTCTTTTGCCAAACCGCTAAGTTACGGGGACGTAAACACACCAGCATTGGCTGTCAAGCGATGTTGGGAGAATAAACTCAGACACACAAACATATACACACACACACACACACACACATATATATATATATATATATATATATATATATATACGACGGGCTTCTTTCAGTTTCAGTTACATAAAGATATACAGAAATACACGTACAAACTAACACGCACACACACACACACACGTATGCACGCAAAATTGCACATACACGACAAATTGTAGACGAAAATGCGTAGTAACAACGTGGCATTGTATTCAACAGTAACGATCTATTATGATGGATAACATCTCAACGACCAATTCAACAAGATCTGAAACACAAACATGTATCTATTAGATATATTTATCTTTATGTCACAGAAATCTCATTAAACAGCCATATTGTCTCTTTTTACCTTGGCTGTCTCCTATTTCAACATTTCACACTGATGTCTTGTCTTACTTTCCTGTCATTGACGTGCTCCGTATTAACTGATATCTGTCATCTTTTGTGTGTAGTCTTATTTATTTGAATCATCGCTTTTCTGAATCAATTATGACATAAAGTAATCGCCACTAATAGCAGTAATTAATCCGTAATTAATCTTTACGTTGCTGGTTGTTTATCAAGTTATCTTAGAAGGAAGCACTCCGTCGGTTACGACGATGTGGGTTCCGGTTGATCCGAATCAACGGAACAGCCTGCTCGTGAAATTAACGTGCAAGTGGCTGAGCACTCCACAGACACGTGTACCCTTAACGTAGTTCTCGGGGATATTCAGCGTGACACAGAGAGTGACAAGGCCAGCCCTTTGAAATACAGGTACAACAGAAACAGGAAGTAAGAGTGAGAGAAAGTTGTGGTGAAAGAGTACAGCAGGGATCACCACCATCCCCTGCCGGAGATAGTGGAACTTTAGGTGTTTTCGCTCAATAAGTACTCACAACGCCCGGTCTGGGAATCGAAACCGCGATCCTATGACTGCGAGTCCGCTGCCCTAACCACTGGGCCATTGCGCCTCCACCTATCAAGTTATCAATCCTGCAATGACACAACCAGAAAGCAAATCTCCGGCAACGTTCACAAGACACAATCGGTGGACAGACCAAGGTAACCGTAGGACAGGGAGCAATCTTCAACAGGATTCCATTTCTAAGAAAATGTTTGCGCCTTTGGCTATTAGAGTTAGGTTTGTTCCATTTGATCTTGTGAGATTTTGTTTTTTTCTTTTTTCCCACATGTTTGGTTGCTTTAGAGTTGCTTCTGTTTTCATTGTTGTTACTGGTGTTGTTTCCTGTTTCGTTGTTGGTGATGATGTTGTTGTTGTTGTTGTGAGTTGGGGTTTGCTGATTTTCATTATTTATTAATTTGGCTGTGCATGAAGAGAACTCGTTTCTCAGCAGCTCTTTCTTGTATTCTGTTCGTTGCTAATAGTTTTGGTGATGCTCTGCTGATGGTTCCTCTTGGGCTCTATGACAACAGTTCGTTTATTCGGTCTCTTATTTCTCTCTTCTCATTATTTGAGAAGAAATAAGATGGATTGCTGGAGGTTATTTGATGTCTATTTTCCTGTATTAGCCATCATGTTGTTCTACTTGCTAGGTGGCGCCCTCTTTAGAAAGTAGCAGCGGTATGACTCTTGGCTGTTTTGTTATACGGCTTTAACTATTGACGGTGTTGCTGCAGCTCGTGTTAGAGTTGCTTTCTTGGCTGTAAATGACCGAAGACAGAAGCCATTTTGATGTTCGATACTATTGTATGAATACCACCTGAGTCTTCTTTTGTCCATAACAAATCTTACTAAGCAACATGTATATTCTCACACCCGCACAAACATTCACTCACACGCACACACACACACACACACACACACACACACACACACACACACACACATTCACACACACACAAACACACACACACAAACAAACAATATGTGTATATGTGTGTATGTGTGCGCGCGTGGAAAAGGGTTGAGTTCTATTTAATCCTTTACTTTAGGGGGTTCCATAGTTGGATTTCTAATAAAGATTCTTCATATTACATGGATTAAATGTATTTTTAAGCTTTTAACACCTCTTCTCCATCTCTGTTTGTTGAGTTACTATATGATATTTGTTCCATAAATATTCATAACAAACCTTGTATATATGTATGTGTATATGTATGTATGTGTGTATATATATATATATATATATATATATATACACACATATATATATATATATAAATATGTATGCATGTATATATATATATATATATATATAAATATGTATGCATGTATATATATATGTATATATATATACGTATGTATGTATATATATACACGTATGTATGTATATATATGAATGTATGTATGTATGTATGTATGTATGTATGTATGTATGTATGTATGTATGTATGTATGTATGTATATGTATATATGTTTTCATTATTTCTGTAGATTACACTAGAGGCATACATATTTCTTGCACGTCTGTATGGTGCAAGATATTATGTGCTCTGAGCGTGGTCATTTGGCACCACGGCTTGGGTTGCTGGAGTATATAATCTTAGATATTCATCTGATTATCAACGGCCAACTCTGAGCGTATTTATTATGTTTGATCGGATTTAGAATCAAGTTATTTTACGTGCTAGGGCCGCTTCTTTCTACTTGTTTGGAGGTTTTGGCTCATCGTCTAAATGTATCTTTGCTGTGTTATTTCTGTATATCAGTAGTCATTGCTCTGAAGAAATTTCTGGTCTAGATTTCCCTGTCAAGACCCTTAAACGAGTTACCCGCTTCTCTTGTCAAGGATATCGTTTCTCTGTTGAGGTTCCTGATGGCCTTAATTCCATTTCTTCTATCAGCTTCTTTCCTCGAACCCCTTCTCTCTTGAACGCACTACCGTCGTCTTGTTTTGTTCGGAGTTTTGATGGCCAGCTCTTTAAGCTTTATGCTGATCAGGATCTTTTGATTTTGTAGGCTCATTCTTTTCTTTTGTTGTAGGCCCTAACGCCATTAAGGGCACACGCTATGCTTAAGATAAAACCGTTTTAAAATGTCGTTTCTTCGCTGGTTCATAATCACGGAACTGTATAAACAGTGCTTTTTTTTTCGTATTGGTATGTTATAATGCGTTCTATATTTCCTTGTCTGCCAGGCTAGCCTTGCGATTAATACATTTTTAGTCTCTAAAATGACTTCGTTTTCGTTCCTTATTTTCTTATGTGAATGAGAATGCATCTGGTGCGCACGTTTATTATCCAGAATTGTTTAGTTGAGAAATGAAAAGAGTAGGAGTTGACTGCATTGGTGAAATTAATACTCTCAGCATCGTTGGTTGCAGGCATAAAAATCTAGTACGTTGTGTTGTTGATGGGGGTGGTGGTAGTGGTGATAGTAGAAACAGGGATGATGCTGGTGGTGGTGCTGATGTTTGTAGCCATTACTATTTCCCCTCTCCGCTCAGACTTGACGTTGACGCTTTCGTTGCTGTTCATATACAATTGATTTCATGTTAACACCGTTATAGAGCCATGATATTTTTCACAACTACTCAACACTAGATTCTCAGTTCCTTATAACTAAACAACGGTATATATATTGAGGACGATTACCTAATTAATAGATTTTATCATTCATTTAATACACACACACACGCATACGCATACATAATTGTATGTATGTGCGCAAGTATGCGGGAACGTACAGACGTACAGAGGCAACAGAAACAATACAGAAAACATATGTAAAATGTTTAAATACACTCAGTATACAAATTTACGGTTGTATAAATATATGCATAGAAGAATGACATAGAATCATGATGTCTTTCACTAAAACATGATATATGACCCCTTGGTATCCCAATCCCTCCCTTCAAAAGCTTCAACAAAATGTAATGTTGTTGAAGTGAATATCGAACGAAAATTGAATTTGTTTCCCGGTCTGAATTCCAGAGAGATGTAGCAATTTATTTCGCCCTAAACACCTAAGGGTCTTCACAAAACTGTGAACATCCCGTAGTCACATATGCTCAATATTATTACTGGGCAAAGAGAGGGCCTGTTTGTAGGAAGGTGACTTTCTAGAAATAACGGTAATCTCATTCAAATGATATTTATCTCTCTATATATAAACGGCAGTTTGTCTGTGTGTGTTTCTGTGTGTCTGTTAGGTTGTACCCTCACCCTGACCACGACTTTCAACCGATTCTGATGAAACTTAACACACACATAGCCCAATGTCATAATTCAAAACTAACGCAGAGAAAATTTTGAAAAGTTACCCCAGTTCTGAAAAAAATCGATAAATTCGACATGGGGTCGAGAATCAGAAACACAAACCACAGACTGTCTAGGGGACGCAACTCGACCGTTTTAACTCTCAAAAAAAATTTACCATAATTTTTTTCCCATTTTGTTTGCTATTTTTTGGCTATAACTCTCTAAAAATGCTTTATAGTTATTTCCCTTACAAACCCGAGCAACGCCGGGCGATACTGCTAGTCCATCATAAAAATGCAAATTAAATAATGTACAGCTGGAAAACACTGTCTATCATTAAATGTCCAACTCTCGTAAACGCGAATAAATTTGGTTGAGAAAATGAACAGGAGATAATAGAGTCCTAGATATGCTATGATTCAGTAAGGAAAGACATGATTTTTCTGTGTTCTGGGCTTATTTCATTGTAAGAGCTGCAGGGTCAGAGTTACACTGGAAAAATAACACGGATACATACAATGTGTAATGTAGTCTTAGATATATTTGGCATAACAAGTATATCTAAGCGGAATCACGGTAGGAATCTCTGCTGGATTAGGACTGATATAGAAAGAAACAACGACAGCAAATTAGAAGAGATTAAATACGTAATTCTTGTTATATTATACATCTATCTTCGTTTATCACGGGTGTTTGGTTCTAATAAAACACCGTGTTAATTAAATTACGGATAAATGAATAACAGAACATATTGGGAAATTAGGTTGTTTCTGGAGAACTTATGTTGTCCAGAGCATTAAGGTTTTCGCTGATGGAGAGAAGCCCTTTTGAGACTCAAGCAGAATCTTTGAATGATCGCTGACCCGTTTAATCACAGATCAGTTCATGATGATAGAAACATGGTTCACAAGTAGCATACCGTGTTATCTTGGGTCAGTGATGAATGAATCAAAAGTAACAGAGGAGGGAATAGGTAGCTGAATATATCTGAGAAGGATCCTGGATGATAACATTTCATCTTATCTTCGACTGAACGGATTTGAGACGACAAACAATTATCATAGTATGATATTGTAGAAAGATTAAACATAGGCGGAAGGGTCACTATTGGAATACAGTCGAGCATAGTACTATTTGATCGAGACTGACCTAGGGTAAACAAAAAGTATAACTACATGCTCATATGTGTGACTATCTCTCCGACTGCAAAACATAACAGCCAAATGACATCTTGTAGAAAACGTTGCATTCCACATGTAATCCTAGAAAATGTAATGACTTTGTAACATACATGCTGGTCACGGATGGAAAGGCTTTGATAATAGTGACTACTTGGGTATAAGCAACAAAGACATTGTACCGTGTGACCTATTACGATTTAAAAATGGATTAGGGAGTGATTAGAATTGATATTTCAGCTTTCATTCATAACCATTTACAAGAAAATTAACTCGCTGACTTAGGTTTCTAATAACTTTTAGCTTGTCTTTTGTTTATTTTGTTTCACTGTTTGTCATTCATTTCATTTGTCTGTTTTGTATAGTTAACATCTACAAAGATCTGATTCCAATCAAAGCAAAGCTATCTGAAGGAGTGGCGGATATGAAACTTCAGAAATTATAATATTAAAACGATTACACATGATGTCTGGCCTATTTCTAAAATAGAAGCCGGCGCTTCCAAACGAGAAATCAAATCAATTGCTTTAATTTTCTCGAACAAAAAAGAGAAATACAAAAAAGAGGAATATTGATGGCAGCAGCAGCAGTAGTAGTAGTAGTAGTAATAGTAACGTGGTGGTGGAAAAGTGGTAATATTGACAACGGTTGATGTGTTGGTGAAATATTTTGAAGTCGTGAATTGAATCTGTGATGATTCAGTTGAAAATCCGTTCCATCCATCCATCCAGAATGACTTCTGAGACCCACTTGATCCCTGCTATTTCTAGCACACTAAATGACCACATAATAGATGGTCTACTGTTGAGCTGGCTCAAGAAACAGATTAAGAATGCTATGGAATAATGAAAGAAATAAGGATTCAATGCTTAGTGTTGGGATTGTAGGTCAACAACAACAACATCATCATCACCACCATCATCATCATCCAGCCCTGGATATTTCTATCTGGAAGCCTAGGACTCAATGGACCATAACACCTCTCCTGACTAAGACACCAGACCATCGCAGATTTTCTCATTTAATTCTGTGCGGAATAGAGCAACGTGAAATGAAGTGTTGTGCTCAAGAACATACTGCAGCTTCCTCTATGTTAGTTCTTGCGATCATGACCGCAGCATCCTAACCGCTTGGCCACGCGCCTTCACTGGTATTCTACTTAGATTTCTATAAAGATTTCTCTCAGACTTTTCGAGAAAGGTTGGAATAATCATCACGATTATTATTTTTAAGCATAATTCTAATCAACATCATCAAAACTTATGAGGAAACAAAGTAGACCAACGTTCGATACCGTCCCTCCGCTCAGGTTCTTATATTCAATTCTGGCATAATCTCAATCCATACCATCTGAAAGGCATTTGTTGAAACATTAAATAAAAAAAGAATGAAGATTTATGACGAAACAAAGTCAGTCAGTGTTAGAAGTGTTCTAGGAACTTTTCGGTTTGAACGGCAGTTTTTAACATAATTTCTAGGTAACTAAAAAAATTTAAACTTCGTATACTGGTAGAATGTTTTTTATAAAACATCTTTTTCTCTTGGCTTAATTGAGAAAATTCTATAGTTTGTAAGATCTGTGTTGTTTTTTTCTGCAATTTCAACCAATCAAATACGTCTATCGAGGTAAAAAAAAAAAACATTCTGTGCTGTATGAATATGACCCTCGTTTAAGAAACAGATTGGGATTATTTACATTTGTGAAGAAAAAAGATACCCTTCCCCCCACCGCTAACCCTAACCCTAAAACAGATTGAAATGCAATAGATCGATACTAGCGTCATAATTATGGGTGACAATTTCATATGACACTGCTAGAAAAAAACAGCCGTTCAGACGGAAAAGATCCGAGTTCTATAGTTATATTGAAGTATAGACACTAAGATAACCAAGTGGCAGTTAATAGAAATCAGTCTTATGGTTCAATCGTGGAGTTGAAATATAAAAAGACGGAAAAGACTCACATTTTGATATCAACAATATCAAGATTAGCATTTATATATATTTTCTGGACAGTGCAGACTTGCCTAACTGCTTTGTTTTGGCAAAAGTTATAAATTCCAAACTGATTAATAAGAAGCTAGCTTTGTTATAGTTTAAATGTAATCTCGTTTCTGAAATTTAGATATCCGTTCGAGTCCTTCGATTTTTGGAGAATATTTTCTGTCTGTTTTGGAAAGACTACACTCATGTATGCTTACATGTAAGCTGGAAGTTTCTCAGTCATTCCATTCAATGCAGCAGACGATGTTCCCAACCTACATTTGTCAAACGCGTTTGGCTTATCTTGCAATCGGTTTTGTCAGCGTAGCGTATGAATGACTCATGGTTGCTAAGTAATTTTAGGGTAGGACGAATCCATTCGCAAAAATAATTCAACCACAACACACAAAGCTCGTCTACAGACACGCGTATATAAATTTGTTTCAATACGTAAACATGAGTACAAGATACACACACTCACTCACACCTCCACTCACATACACACATATATAAACACACACATTCATACATATCTTCATACATACATACGTACATACACACACACACACACACACACATATATATATATATATATATATATATATATATATATATATATATACATGCATTTATTTCGGAGATGCACTTTTATTGCATGAGGTTTGATCTGAGAGCTTTTATTGAAACAAAAACAATTAACACACAAATATTAATCATTCAAAACAAAGGCAGCTTTCTTCGCCAAAACATTTGCCGAGAAAGATTTCGTCGCACCGATTGCGACCTGGTCCCTGACATGGTTTTACTGCATACATATAAACACACACAGCTATATACATCTAGGCTCATACTTAAGAGAAGAAAGTAGAAATTGAATAACAGGTAGCTTGCGCACGCAATGTCAAGTAAAACTTTAAGAAAAAGCATTAAATTATCGTTAGCTGGTTTTTGTGTCTCTGTGATTACGGAGATCGTATCAGTGAAGCGGGATACACGGAAAGTGAGTAAAACGCCATTGGGATTAAAGTCTCAACAGTACCACCGTGTCACATGTTGTATTCTTGCTTCAGTGACTTTCTTTGAGAATGGTATTAAAATTATGACTACGCAATATTCGCTTATGTACAAGAAGAGGTACTTCGGTTGAATGAATGACAGAAATTTCAATGTCGAGCGACGAATATCCAGCAAATCTCTATCTATCTATCAATCTATCTATCTATCTATCTATCTATCTATCTATCTATCTATCTATCTATCTATCTATCTATCTATCTGTCTGTCTGTCTGTCTGTCTGTCTGTCTGTCTATCTACCTCTCTCTCTCTCTCTCCTCTCTCTCTCTCTCTATATATATATATATATATATATATATATATATATATATATATATATCAGTCTATCTGTCAGTCAGACTGTCTCTCTCTCTGATATCAATCGCTCCCTTTCTCTGTTTACACATACACAATAAGAAACACACGCATACACATAGAAACACTCACGCACGCACACACATATACAGACATATTTTTGTGCATTAGTGTGTGTGTTTCTCTGTGTGTATTCGTAAGTATATTTAAATGAACGAATACAGAGCAGATAATTGCAGACAATTACATTATTTTTGAATATGTATATTAATATGCGTTTGTGTGTGTATGTGTTTGTGTGCAAACACACGTGGACACACATAGTCGCGCGCGCACACATGCACACACACACACGCACACACATTTACTCACACGCATACATACATTTATACCCTTTCACACACTTTAATCTGCTTAAAGAAAGCCGCTCCTTCTCCCAAGCACGCAGAAACGTGCCTACGCGTACAGTCACTGACACAAATGCTCACAAGCACCGTGATATACACACTGGCACATTGACACACACACACACACACACACACACATATATATATATATATATACATACATACATACATATCTATAATCCTACACTCGTTGTCAATGACTAATGGTTAATAAGCGTGAATCATAAATTAGGCCAACCCAAAACACGCATGTACAATTCCGGCCTGAATTGGTCAGCAATAATTATTCTGTTAATCAAAAGCAAGATCCTTGTTCGGTGTGTGTGTGTGTGTGTGTGTGTGTGTGTCTGTGTGTGTGTCTGAGAGAGAGAGAGAGAGAGAGAGAGTACATGCATTTGTGTCTATACTCTTCGAGCTGTTTGCGTGAACGTGTCTGTGTGTGTCTGTGCATGCGAATGCACGCTTGTGCTTGTATGTTCACGGCTGTTTCTGTCTATAAGAGTGCACGTTTGCCTGTATATGCATGTGGGTATATGTGTGCATATATGTAGCTGGACGAGTCTATGGATGCGAATTTGCGTCTGTGTCTGTGTGGACGTGTCTGATTTTTCCATGTATGTTCGAACGTGTACGTGCAAACATGTGTGTGTGTGTGTGTGTGTCTATACACTTTCAGTTGTTTTTCTTTTTGTTTGTTTGTTTGTATATACTTGTGCGAGTATGCGGAAGCATGTTTGTGCTTGTAAGACTGTATGCTCACCGTTGTTTCGGCCTATAAGTGTGAGCATGCGCGTCTGTGTGTGCGTGTCTGTGTGTGCATATCTGTGCTTAAGCACATGTTTGCTGTTGTATGTGTGTGTGTGTGTGTATGTGAATGTACATACACTCATGTAAATGTATGCGAGTGTGTTAGTCTGTCTGTGAGTGTGAGGATGTATGTATGAGCGTCGATGTAATTTAAGTGAGTTTCGTTTTGTGTACGCATGGATATCAATATGCATGCTGGTATACGCTAAAAAAACTTTGCATGAATCACAGCTATTCAATATCTATCGGATGTAGTTGTTGCTGTTGTTGTCGTTTTTGTCGACGGTTTGGAAATCGGAATTGTTGTCCTGATATTGTCGTTGCTCCTCTCTTCCTCTTCTTTTTTTTTTCCTCATCATTGTTTTCATGTCGTCGTTCTTATTGTTGTTGTTTTGTAGTAATGTTTGTTTGTTTTTTTTTCTTTGGTTGCTGCTTACTTTGCGCTTCTAATTGTGGCTGTTGATGTTGTTGTTGATGATGATGATGATGATGATGATGATGTCGACAATTTTAGTGATTAATGTTGATGCTGGCGATGGTGTTGCTGTTGTTCAAATTGTGGGGTCTGAGAAATAGTCACGTATGATATTCCTATGATTTTCTAAATGCCAATTTGCTTCCTTCGCAACAACGATAAAAACCACGGCCTTGTTGCTGTTGTTGTTGTTGTTATTGATGTTGCTTTTGCTGTTGTCTATGCCTCTATCTTTAATAAAAGACGTTCCAGATCTGTGCGCTGTATTTACGGGGCTGTGATGCAGACATCTCCATTAATTTACACGGCCATTGATGGAGCGCTGTTGAAGTGGGCTACATCGTAATGGTGACCGCTTATAGCTAATTCTTCATGTTTATTTTTTTTATTTTTAATTACCATCGTTTGGATCTGTGCATGCTACACATTTACTGTTGAAGTGTTTATTATCCTTTACATTGTGATATTTTTTGCTCCACCCTGTATTTGTTGATGGTCCTGTGTATCGCAGTTGGCGAACTAGTAGGGGGGTCGGACAGAAAGTATTCCTTTATTGTTACCAGTTCTGAATTGGAATCAGTTCAAACCAACCAAAATTGCTTTTCGTCCTTCTGGGATCGATAAATAATATATTATCAGTCCAGAACTGAAATCCATTCTTCCATCGTTCTCTTCCTTACTTTCAGTTGTTCTCTCCAGATCAAATCAGATGCGATCGAACCCTGTGACC
Source organism: Octopus sinensis (assembly GCF_006345805.1). Lineage (NCBI taxonomy): Eukaryota > Metazoa > Mollusca > Cephalopoda > Octopoda > Octopodidae > Octopus > Octopus sinensis. Next base: position 101,812,285 of record NC_043002.1, read on the forward strand.
AGCAGGCTGAGCTCTCAGTTTAAGATGCTCCAAATGCACAATACAGTATGACGGCGGCCCCTGTTATTTTATAAAGACCCCCCGCTAACACATTTTGTTCCTTGAACGAAAATGTTTAATGCTTTTCTTTCTTTCTTTCTTTCTTTCTTTCTTTCTTAGAGGGGTGTTGCTATCATTTAAGGGCGGTTTGGCTTCTTTCTTTAGCAGCCTTGCAATTGTTGCTGTCATTGTCTTATGGTGTCGTCTGTTTAGCGTCTGGTCAGTTTGACTCTGTAGATTTACGATTAAATGAGTTGTCCCGTGACCATCTCGTCTTTTAATCACATGTTCATGACTGCATTATTTAACAGGCATTGTTTTTTTTCATAATTGTATAGGTAAATGGAGTAGATTAGGTTGCTATTTCTAGCAAATTAAACGAACACGAAGATGTTCTGGATAATAATAACTATTTGTGACTATAGTTCTTGTTGTTCTTTATACACAGGGCAATCTTCGTCCAGAAAACCAATGATGAAAGCCATTCATACTGAAGTTTTTCTGCCATTAATTCTGTCAGAAAATACAAAATGACAATATGTCCGTCACTTGTTAAAATAACAGGGCGCAATTTGATGAACATTTGGCTGTGGCGCGCCAACAACTGGATTCTTCATCGAGCTTTTCTCGCTCGTGAGTTTCTCGCCCAAAACAACATGATATCATTTCTGTACCCGCTCTAATCACCAGATTTAGCACAGGTGGACTACCATCACCTCCCCAAAATGTAATTGCAGCTCAAACGTCGCCGTTTTTACATCGTTGTCAAGATCCAGAGCGAATTACAGAAGGTCCTCGATTCGCTTTAGGAAAAGGACTTCCAGGCCTGATTGCAAAAGTGGCAGGAAATCTGGGACCTTTGTAGTGCTGCACAAGGTGACTATTAACAAATCCGGGAACCTTTTGATAGCAGCTCTTATACTGTGATATGATATAACAATAGCATGATATGATATGGTGTAGAATATTAATACTACATTTTGCCGTAGCGTCTGTAAGCAATACTATATTGTACTCTTGTATTCTATAGTATGGTATTGTGTGCATTTTTGGTAGTATAGTATCGGCGTGTAATACATTTTCAAGGGCAGGCATGGCAGTGGGATGACGTTTACTCCAATTTACATTGTTTTGTTTCATAAATGGTAGGGTTTCGTTTCATGTGTCATCAACCTGCGGCCATGCTGCAGCGTCGTCTTGAAGAATTTTTTCTGGAATGAATTAACTCCAGTAGTTTTTCAGGCTTGGTAGTAATTATATCGGTCACTATTGCCAACCGCTAAGTTACGGCATATAAACATACCAATACCAGTTGTTAAGCGGGGAGCGAGCATACACTGACACGAAGACACACGCACAAATATACGACGACTTCTTTTAGTTTCTCTCCGCCAAATCTACTGATAAACCGTTGGTTGGCCCGAAGCTATTGTAGAAAACACTTGATCAGGGTGCTACACAGAGGGAATGAACCCGGACCCAATAGCTGAGAAACAAACTTGTTACTACACAGCCGCTCCTTTTCATATTTATTTATATTATTGCTGAACAAAATTTTAGTCTTTAATGATGAAGAAAGTTCTAGTGTTGTAGTATAAAATTATTAAATAGTGTTATGAAATTCAAATTATGCATTATATTCTAATGATTATCAGAGGGAGGTATGTGTTGTCAAAGAAGGACAACGTCTGTAGTAAAAGTCATGAACCATTCCATGATATATGACCTTGTTTGGCATAGGATTCCCTTGGGGATTACCGTAACAACTTTGGAATTCAAACAGGTTAGCAACAGTGTGATGCTATGAAAGAAAAAGAAAAGTGTCATAACGATTGTCTTTAGCTTGAATTGTTGGGCAGGAGGGTAAGTTAGAACCTACAGTGATTGTATGCTCTGCAAATACGAACTGATATTAATGCGGTTGACATCAAAAAGGGCTATATTCAGGAAGATTGAGAACAACGTTTGGAGACATATTTCGTTGCCGATTGAATGCTAAGAAACACTGAAAGAGGAAATGCGATATTTCAGTTGCTGTAGAGGAGGAGCGGTGGTGGAGGGACAAGTCCAAACGGTCCCCAATATCCGGTGTGTTACGTTGTAAACCGCTGAGATACAGTTTAAGAGATATTTAGCAGCTGTTTCTAGCGGGTGAAACTGCTACAGAGAGCTGCGATTCGCAAATATTTTAAACTATCAACCGTTATTCTTACTCACACTTTTTGAACGTCCCTTGATGTGATTCAATAAACTTCGATTTTCTAGATGTACCGGCGCATATAGTCGTATGCATAGGTCAGTGTGATCCCTAAACCTACATGTATAGGAGCCGTCTTTATTGTATGAATGCAAATACGAGCAAATTTTGACACTACTTTTGAATTAATATTTTATTTATTGCTTATACTGGATCGGTAGAAAATCCGTTGCTTTAATTCTACTTGGCACTTCCCGAAGCAAACTTTATCAACAATAAGCAAAAGCTGTAGAGAATGAATAGAGCTACAAATGGTTTCGAAACACTACGAGAAATGCCTTTTCCATCTTCATTTAAATAAGATTGGATTTGATTAAAGTATATAAATGAATAAATTAATATTCCGAGTTCGATTACAGGCACTGACCTAA
>NC_043002.1:101819951-101887451 GCF_006345805.1 Octopus sinensis
ATCCACCAGAACAAACACACAAACACTAACACTACTACGACAACCACCATCACCACCACCACCACAACCACTATTATTCAGAGACAAGTCACTTGTCTGTATATGTACACTTGTGTGTGTGTGTGGGGGGGTAACTGGATATATTCTATGAATGTATTATGTGACGGACCTTGGCTTAGTGGTTACATATTCGTCTTACAATCGTAAGGTCGTGAGTTCAATTCTTGGTGAGGCGTTCTATCCTTGAGCAAGACACTTTATTTCCACGTTGCTCCAGTCCACTCAGCTGGCAAAAATGAGTGGTGCCTGTTTTTCAAAGGGCCAGCCGTGTCACACTCTGTGTCACGCTGAATCTCCCTGAGAACTCCGTTAAGGGTACCCGTGTCTTTGGAGTGCTCAACCACTTGTACGTTAATATCACGAGCAGGCTGTTCCGTTGATCGGATCAACTGGAACCCACGTCGTCGTAACCGACGGAGAGCCAGTAATTGTGTTTGGATGGAGTTGGTTACGCATTTCTATGCTTACAGATACCTAAACAAGTGAATTGTGTAATCGTGAATTGGTTCACACATATATATAACGACTTTTGAATATCTCGCCTGTTATCATTTAAATTATCATTTTCTTTTCTCTTTTCCACCAATCGTTTACTACCCTTCCAGTATGCTCACGAAGATTCAGACCCTACTGTTTCACTTTGCAATAAGTTATAAAGATTTCAATTCTCTAAATTAGCATTATTCCTTGCATTTCACCAAACTCAAACACATCCACATACACACATTCCCACGTGCACATTCCTCTACAATCTTTCGCTTTGAAAACTACAACTTCAGTCTCATATTCTCAAAATCCATATCGCGAAAGAGGAAAATCAGTAATCTTACTGCTCTTGGCTGTATTAAGCTTGCAGTCATAACTGGGAACGTGTGTCTACTTATAGTCGTGACCTAGGGTCATTTGTCCCAAACCCGCCTCTGCTTATCAAGAGACAAACACAGACACATACATATGGATACAATGAAGCTTTCACGCATGCACATACATACATTTATTATTTCGTTCTTTTGCGTTATAATTTGTACATTAAGGTTCTTTGAATATGTACGATTAGTTTAATGTTAAATAGTAATTCCGTTTACGTTTGTGTAACAGATATTTTGGTTGGATTATATAGTCATTGCTTTCTATATTCTGTAACTGTAACAATTCACTTTTCTGGGTTTGAAGTTTTTGTGGGGAGGGGTCCAGTTGATTAGATCGACCCCAGTACACAACTGATACTTAATTTATTGACCCGAAAGGACGAAAGACTTAGTCGTTCTCTGCAGAATTTGAACTCAGAACGTAAAGACAGACGGTGATACTATTTAAAAACATTTCTCAAGGCACCACTACACTATTTACAGATGCTTATATTTTTTGTATTTTCCGTGAATTTTGCATGGGTCCAGCTAGTTTTTTTTAATTAATATATGAAGAAAGATGTTAACTCTAGACCATTGATGAATGAATTTTACAAATTCAGCTCTCAAAATATACATTCTGACTCAATCATGTGTCAAGACTCATCATGAGAGAAAAAGTAAGAGTGAAGTTAGATTAGTATCAAAGGAATATCTAAAGCGAGAAGTCCTTAAAATTTAATGGATGAATAACTGCATATATAGTATGGCAAAGAGAAAAAAGATACTTTTGTTTTCAACATTGACCTCATGCAGATATTCGGTGAAGATAAATTCCAGAACTCCGGTTGGGTAATAAAAGCTTACATATAAACTGTTCGTAGCTCAATACTGTAAAATTTCGTAGTTCAGTTTCTTCATATTCTGCAAAACTATTTGAGAGACTTGTTGGGGCTGAAGTTGTCTCAGAGAGATTTCATTCTTTACGAAAGACCAGCATTAGACATATAGGTTACTCGTCGTCCTGAATTCTGTCAGTTTTCTGCCAATTCTGTCATTTTGCGAAAGTTTCAGTTTACACATACATACACAGACACACAGACACATGCATACACAAACACTCACACGCGCACGCATGCACGCTCTTATATATCTCTCCCTTTAACTGCCAATTTAACATCTACACACATACATCTATCTGGGACAAAAGTAATTTCGATTCAAATTTAAAACGATTCATCTCATCCCCGGGGGAAATGTATTCTTCGACTTGCATGCGATTTTCCCAACATGTAACATATTTATTGATTCTGCTCAACGAAACTTCTCGTTCTCGGCCAGTGAATTCTTCGAAAGGGTTTCTGCTCTTTTTCGATTGTTTTGCACCCGTATTTTGTAGGAAGTTTCGAGGATACTGCAAAAAGTGGTACTTGCGCTGAGGTTACCGAACTATAAGCCATCTGGATTAGAAGTTCGTGGCTCCATTCAGTTTGAATGAATTTGATTCCCTCTTAATGTCACACAATGCCGAGTAGCTTTAATTAGAAGAAATAGTTCTTTACAACTGACCAATGCTGGATGTTGTGTTGCAGTTACTTTTGCAGTTTCCCGATTTCCAGGTAACGCGTCTCTTCTGAGATCGTTTCAGGGTTAAATAAATACTAATGCCTAGTTTCACTTTTACACCATAGCTGCCTTTTCATGCTGCATCGGTTTGCCAAATCATTTTGCTCTTTAATTTTGGTCCAGCCACTTCGCGGTATGTTGTCGCTTCTCTTATACTAAGAAATGAATCAAATTTGTGAAAAACGGAAACGCGATGTAAGATGTATGAAGGTGCAGGTACGGTTGTGTGTTTGAGAAGCTCACTTGGCGATCATGTGTTTATGGATAAAATTCCACTACGCAGAACCTGAGCAAATGTCTTCTACTAATGCCTCAAGGCGACCAATTCTTTGATAGTGAATTTGGTAGACGGAAACTGAGAACTGCATGGACGCCTGTTATGTATGTGTGTGTGTGTGTGTGCGTGCGTGTGAGTGAGAAGGAGAAACAGACAGAGGGAAACAGAGACAGAGGGAGATAGAAAAAGAGAGAGAGTCTGTGTCTTTTGATCTGTGTTTGCCCCCACACACTGATTACCGATTTTAGATTGTTTACTTTACCGCATCTTAGAGGTTAAAAATAATAGATAGACTATAAAATAAGTAACTAATTTTAAAAAGTTCAAGTAAAGTACTTCAATGAGTTGCCCCAGCATGGCCGCAATCCCATGACTGAAATAAGTAAAAGCTAAGCGAATGGTTAAGACATTCAGTTCAACTGATTCGGTTGAAGTCATTTGTGTCGCTCTTTTGACCTGCTGAAATATGTATGGCAATAGACGAGGAGTTGAAACAATAGTCCAGTTACGGCCTCACACTTTGTCTCTGGTGGATCTGCTTAATAAATGGGAAAATGCTTAAACATTGACAAACGCAAAAGGACCTCCAGTAATTACTTTTTATTCAAAGCTCCCGCACTTAATAAGAAATGTTTCGAAATACTAGGCGCAGGAGTGGCTGTGTCGTAAGTAGCTTGCTAACCAACCACATGGTTCCGGGTTCAGTCCCACTGCGTGGCATCTTGGGCGAGTGTCTTCTGCTATAGCCCCGGGCCGACCAATGCCTTGTGAGTGGATTTGGTAGACGGAAACTGAAAGAAGCCTGTCTTATATATGTATGTGTGTGTGTGGTGTGTGTGTGTGTGTGTGTGTTTGTGTGTCTGTGTTTGTCTCCCTAGCATTGCTTGACATCCGATGCTGGTGTGTTTACGTCCCCGTCACTTAGCGGTTCGGCAAAAGAGACCGATAGAATAAGTACTGGGCTTACAAGGAGTGGAACCCGGGGGTCGATTTGCTCGACTGAAGGCGGTGCTCCAGCATGGCCGCAGTCAAATGACTGAAACAAGTAAAAGAGATAAAGAGACTATTAAACAGAGTGTTCGAACGTGTTCGCTTCTTAAGTCCAAGTGAGCATTAATCCGTTAAAATGTGTGTCATTTTGAACTTAGGGAATAGAGTCGTTCAAAATAACTTTGTTTATTCCATTTTTTTAAGGAGAGAATGCAAGCAAACATAAACAATGCAAGCAATATTATTTGCATAAATCAAATGCTATATTACATGAAAATAGATAAATAAAAGTTTATTCCCATATAAACAAAAGTTACTTCTGCAACATTCTGATACAGAAAATGAAATAAATAAAGACACGCGTACGCGTTAGAGTGTGCCTTAATTGCTGAGGGCAAGGGAAAAGGATCACCTGAATACCTTCATTGGCTTGCAGTTGTTTCTGCTACGGTAGTAGTGCTGTTAGAGTTGAGGCTTGTGAAATATCCTATTGCTTCCTCGAAGCCATTAAAATGAAGTGTGTGTTATATCGGAAAGAACCTGCGTATATTAATTACGCATGGGTCGAGTTTGTGTTTGCACATGCGCAGCTACGTACGTGTGTATATATTATATAATGCTTATATTCGTGCACATCAGTTATATGGCGCTGGTGGGACCTTGCCATTTTTATTAACGTCTCCGTAGGAAAGGCTATGCAAGGAAAGGAGTCTGCTGAACTGGATGTTGATGCAGGTAGAAGTATTAATCGGTTGGTGCATTTATCACTGACGGAGGGAAGGTTCTTATGAATTAACTCTGAAATCGGGTCCCATATGGTAATAACGGAATTTTTTAGAAATTTCTGTCGACTTTCTTCGAGACACGTGTTTATAGTGATGAATTATATGGTTATGGACGATGTGTCTAGTTTCGGCATATTTGGCATTAGAATTTTTTTTTCTTTGGCCCTTGTTTATAAGTTGTATATATATATATATATATATATATATATATATATATATATAATATATATATATATATATATATGTATATATCTATATACACGGCAGACTTCTTTCGGTTTCCGTCAATCAAATCTATTCACAAAGCCTTGGTCGGCCCGGAGCTATAGTGCAAAACACTTGTCAAAGGTGCGAACCACTGGGACCGACCCCGGAACCATGGGGATGAGAATCAAGCTTCGTACCACACAGCCACACCTAAAACACATAGAAGCTTAACCGCTTCAGTATACACACAAACACACATATGCACACATACACAAAGTCACACATATGTGTATATCCTTATAATAGTGATATACACGCATATTCTCGTCGAACAACATGTATATGTATGTTTGTATTCACATGTGTAAATTGTATATAGCCTTATTATAGACACACACACACACATATTCAAATGCACATGTATATGTTAATATATATATATATATATATATATCAGCGACAGTGGACGCTGGAAAAAGTATAAGTATTTGTGAAGGAAATCTAATTCTCGGCGACAACTATGATTGTCACACGCTGACGAGAGGTCAATACCTCGAAACTCGAGTCCGTGTGTATCATAAGTTGAAGACGGGAAGGATGACTTCCCTTTGCAAATACTGACAGGACACAGAAAGTGTGTCTATGGCCAGCTGGAGGAGTGTGTCCTCCTGGGGCTAAAAACTACAGTAGCATCCACCCTTAGGGGTTAGCCATATTGAAATGGCAAAAATACGTCACTATATATATATGAATATATCCTGATAATGCACACACACACACGTGTCTGTCTGAATGTGTGTATGTAAACATGTATATATATTTATAAACATATTTCACTAAGAAATTATTTTCTCTTGAATAAGGACGCTACGTGAGTTTGATATGAAAGAAAGATGAGAACAGAATTTTTCATGGGCTGAGTATTTATGTTAAACGTTCTCTGTTTGGGATAATAAGTCATACGGATCGTTATTTATGAAAGCTGTCATACATTTATATTCTGACCAAACACAAACATATATACACATAAAACACACATATTCACAAACATTGAGAGACATATAGATGAACGTATGCACATAAAGCACTTGTACGTGCGCACATACGCACATGCACTTAAACACTTATATGTATATATATATATATATATATATATATATATATATATATATATATATATATATATATATATATATATATATATATATATATATATGTACAACGCTGGGAAAGACAAGCCAATTTCTTTATAAACTATGGGACACAGTTCAATATAGAAAACGCATCGGATAACCCTTACCTGATGAAAAATAAACCAAAAGCCAACACAGAAATGACCCCACATTCATCTAACACAAACCACAGACAAACTAGAGTACACAACTGCACCGACCCAACCTCTCTTATACTCCAAAATAACTTTCAAACAACAATCAGGAATTCAGCCCACAAGGAAAGATCTGGACGTAATCCTCAAGGCATCCTACATACAAATCAAAGGTTCCATCGAAACCTCCAACTAACTTAAACTTTTGGGAACCAATACCTACCAATCTACCGCCATTATCTGACAGTCAATGGAAACATTTACCTCCGAGACTTAACCCTCAACATGTTTACTTCTAGCATCTAACCAGACACACCGTAAGTAGACAACATAACTTCTCCCTCCACCCACATTACGATATTAAAAATAAATTTAACCCAAATCACGTCAACCATAGACAACATAAAAACCCTCAGTACAATCATAATCTAGTCCGCTACACAATCACTCCACCACAAACATACTACCACAGGCACACTTTACACCCATTTGTTGATTCTTCTTCTTCTTCTTCTTCTTCTTCTTCTTCTTCTTCTTCTTCTTCTTCTTCTTCTTCTTCTTCTTCTTCTTCTTCTTCTTCTTCTTCTTCTTCTTCTTCTTCTTCTTCTTCTTCTTCTTCTTCTTCTTCTTCTTTCTCTCTCCATATATATATACATATACGCATCACAAGCATAGAAACAGAATATATACATATACACACACACATGTGGGGTGTGTGTGGAGTATGTAATTTATACATCTCTATTAATATATATATATATATAATAGAGATGTGTATATATATATGCATACATGTGGTTATATAACTGTCCGATGCACCCTGAGTATACGGAAATAGGATTTGTGCATTATTGAAGCTGTATTATACATTAAGTTCCATATACCGCCATATGGTATTCGAGGTTTTATAATTAATTAAACTCTCGTACAAGGAAAGATTAATTATATCATTCGTCATGGCCGGCAGGAAATACAAGACGTGGATTCGTTCGCCGTGAATGTTCGATATAAAATATCCGGTTAACAAGACGCATTCTCTCTGGTTTCTATATGAACCAGAACAAAAGTTGCAATCTGTACCGAAACTAAAATGCCAGTCCAGGGGTAGTCTTCCACAGTTATGTCCCTTATGTTACCCTGTGAACTGCCATTTGCACGTTGTGGGCCAGGTTAATTTGCAGAGGGTCTTCTATGTACTTGAATGTAGTTGTGTGAATGGGGTAAGGGTGAAGATCTTCGGAAAAGCAGAGGAAAGGAGTTCGGGATGTGAGGTGGACGGGTAAGAATCCAGTTTGCGGAGGGATTTGATAAGTATGCTCGTAGGTACGCGTTATATTTGGTGGCAAATATTTTTATCATAACCCAGCAGTATCGCCCGGCGTTGCTCGGGTTTGTAAGGGAAATACCTATATAAGCATTTTTAGAGATGTAAAGTATAATAGCCATCTCAATATGGCTAACCACAAGGGGTGTGTTACTGCAGCTTTTTACGTTCTGAGATTTAATAAATAATAAGAGTTACTTCCCTTATATATGCCAAAAATGCATTAAAAATGGGAAAAATTGATGGTAATTTTTTTTTAAATCGTAGACTCATCGTAGATGCGCGCTAATACCCAGAAGGGCTCGATATGAATCACGACTATAAGATACCCGGTTTTGGTTAAACTGCACCGCAAAATGTGGGAGTAGTTAGGAATCTAAATCGTAGGAGACAGACAACACACAACCTCACTTTTATATATAAAGATAGGTGAGGGCGCGTGGCTTAGTGGTTAGGGCATTCGGCTCATGATCGTAAGGTTGTGAGTTCGATTCCCGGCGACGCGTTGTGTCCTTGAGCAAGACACTTTATTTCACGTTGCTCCAGTCCACTCAGCTGGCAAAAATGAGTTGTACTTGTATTTCAAAGGGTCAGCCTTGTCACTCTCTGTGTCACGCTGATTATCCCCGAGAACTACGTTAAGGGTACACGTGTCTGTGGAATGCTCAGCCATTTGCACGTTAATTTCACGAGCAAGCTGTTCCGTTGATCGTATCAGCTGGGACCCTCGTCGTCGTAACCGGCGGAGTCAGAAAAAAAAAAGATATAAAGATAGAGAACGCGAGGGAGAAAAGAAGAAAAAGAGTGAGAGAGAGAGGCATGTAACGTGACAAATGTAGGGAGAGATGTTTAAGGAATGGAGAAGTGTTAAATAAAGAGGAGGACGGAGGGGCAAAAAAATTAGCGCGCTCCTCACACCATTCCGCAACCCTTCTAAGTGCTGTCATTTATACATCCCTTCCTCAACTATGCATCCCTTTAGATTACTTTCCGTCTCTCCCTTTCCCATTCTCGCCTCCTGTGTCCCTTTTGCTCCTTCATTATCTTGCTTTTACTTGGAAACGGGAGACTAATTCTAGAAGGAAGAAGATCAAAACTCGGTTACTGAGAATTACTGGTACTCTCCAAAGCGAAATATCGAGATGGTTCTAAGAGAAAAACCGCCTCCGAAGAAAAGGAAAACTATAAAGAATCACTTTATAAAACCATTTGAAGAGGTCCTCAGATTCATGTCCGTTGATTGCATGTAGAATGGATTAGTTCACGGATGTTTAACATGGCCTGGTTTACGCTGGCAACGGAGTCAACTGTGATACGAGGTTCTCGACATACAAGAAAGCTCCTATATTCCTCTACATGCTATTTACATCCCCATATTTTATCCCTTCTCTAACCGTCTCCCTTCGACCCTCACCCTACCCAAATCACATGCAAACAGGAAGAAGATATACTCTTATATATATATATATATTATATATATATATATATATACCACCATATGGCATTCGAGGTTCTTTTTTTTCTCTCTCCTTGTTTTTTCTGTGTCCCTTTCTGTAGAAGAGCGTAGGCTCGAAACGTAAAATACTTTTTCTTTTCCTGAGCGTTATACTAATACATATGTTTGTTTTGTACACCAGCTGTTTTCGTCTTTTGTTTTTTTTTCGTAAACTCTCCTTATATATATATATATATATATATATATATATATATATATATATATATGTATATAAAAGAGAGGATATATATATAGGAATCCAAGTTATAGAATGTTCCAATGGGTAGCTGATCTGTGACAAATTTATTCACCGACAGCTGAAATAAACTTTGTAGATTATTATGTTCTATCCCATAGAAACAACCGAATGTCTGCCGAAGTTGTGAACTCATGAGTTATATGCTGATATCAGTCTAATTTTAAAACTTGGCCTCTCAGATATATAATATATTTTGAATATTTTACTCTGTTGGTAAATAAACTATCGAGATTTTATCAAAATAGCTTGCAATTCTTTCCAAAGGCATTAGATATCTGTAGAACGTCACACAGCATACATTGTTTTATTATTGTCAAGAATTTAGGAGAGAAAAGGAAATTATGAACCATTGTGTTCACTAATAGATTTGTTGCGTTTAAGAGCATTCCGTGATGTGATATTGGAACGAGAAATAATCTACTGCCGTTCTCAGTTGTGAATTATATTCAGATCTTTATCAACCTCAGCGGGGTTACTCTTAGGCATATTAAACCGGAGATGTCAATTACGTCAGTTGGATTTCAAACGAAATTTAAGTTCGTAGTTTTGTTCGACTGTTTACAAACCAATTCTTGGTAAACAGATCCAGCAATAGAATATTATTTGCAAAATTTGTTTGTATGGAAATTGATGTTGCTGTTTCGATAATGTACTGGAACACCAACCAGAGGTTCATGAAGTTGTATCGTGTCCCGGCAGTGGTGATATTTTGTCATTAAGAACAAGGGAAATACTAATCAATTTTTACCTACCCAACCAAACAGTAAGCAATAGGAGTGCAACACAGTTGTTGAGTTGTTTGTCGGATTTCACTGTTTTGGTTAGGTGTAATATAAATGAAGCTTAGGGAGGAATAAACCTTCTTTTGTAGAGAGTCAACAAAAATCATCCTTATATATATTTCTTTACTATCCACAAGGGGCTAAACACAGAGGGGACAAACAAGGACAGACAAAGGGATTAAGTCGACTACATCGACCCCAGTGCGTAACTGGTACTTAATTTATCGACCCCGAAAGGATGAAAGGCAAAGTCGACCTCGGCAGAATTTGAACTCGGAACGAATCATCCTTATATAGCAACCAGAGACAGATTCACGCTCAAATTTTGAATGCCAAATTTAATGTGTTCAAAAATTCTGGAACATCTGAAGGGTTGGTAAAGAATTTCCCGTATTTGTTTTTTTGTACGTATTCTCTTACTGACACGGTGATGTATCATAAGTAAAAAAAAACATTCATCCCATTTATAAACAGAATCCGAAGTTGAGCTTTCAAATGCCATTGACGTTGCTGTAAATAATTAGCAATAAGTTCAATCGTTCCTTCAAATTCCAATAATGCTTTATCTTATGGATTTAGTTAGCGACTTACGAGAAGGCAGCATTGTTTTTTAAAAAAAAAAATTCGTTAGAATTCGTATAGGTTCGAATAGCCAATACCTGATATGAGCTGCTCGATTCTAATTGCACGGCTGATACACTTGTCGAGTTGCAAAAAATGTCAGACGTGGTCAGCTGTTTACTGTGGCGTCTTTCTGACAGGACAGATGTAAACTGTCTGTTCTATATGGAACCTGAGTTTATTCCATTCTGCATGTCATTGGCTATTGTCATATACCCCTTGGATTGTGTATGGTATCTAAGCAGACATCCTACTAAATGCAAAAGGAACGCAGCAGTACACAATTCCATGGAAAAAAAAAACGTGGTCTACACATCGCATCTATTAAGCAGTATTTTACAAGATGCAAAATATAAAAGATAGTCAACATTGGTATGTATCAAACTGTTTGAACCTATTATACTAGCGTTTGTGCAATTTCATGTTACAGTGTGGTTCCACTGTCGCTTCTGTTTACACGTGTAGGAAGATGCCGCTTTCTATACAGCTCATTAAAATCGAATAAACCATTCGGTGACTGTGGCGGTCAAAACTCTACTTCTATTGGTTTCTCAAATTGCTGCAACAATGAGTCAGTCGCAGACTCTCAGAAAGATACCACTTAACAATACCAATTTGCTATCATATGTACTGAGATAATGTGTGATAAGGGTATTGATAATGATCATAATCCGAGGGCAGGATACGAAGATTATAATCCCCTGATATTATTGCGACATAAAATTAAGTTAAAAGACAGGAAGAGTGTATTAGAGCTATTGCAATAATTCGTTGTTACATTCTCGAGAGGAAACTAAATGCATTAGTAAAACTAGAAAGGAAAATAAGGACTGATTTAGAATATACCATTGAAAGGCTGTTACAGAAACATTCTATTTACCATAAACACGAAAGACTTGATATCTTCAACTAGTAAATATAAAGTATCTGGTGTAGGATTTCAACGAATAAACTTATACAAATTAACATGCACAACAAAAAAACTGCTTTCGGCCTTCAATGAAAATAATTTTGAGTGTGTATATGTATACACACGACTTCGGTGGAGGCGGGGTAAGTTAATTATATCGGTGCCAGTGTTCAGAAGGTACTTATCTCGTCGACCCTGAACGATTAAAGGCAAAATCGACCTCGACGAAATTTGAATTCAGAACGTAAAGGCGGACGACATTGCAATAAGCATTTCGCCCGTCGTGCTAACGGCTTTGCCGCTTTACAGAATAAATCATTAAAAACTAATAACTGAGATGGAAATGTAATCATGAAACCTCATGCTAAAATGTTGACAAGAATAACTATAAACAGGCTGATATCTGAGAAGACAGTTTAAAAATGAAGTGCAATTCTGAAATATTTCCTATCAATAACTACTGAAATGGTATAAGCAAAGCAAAAGTTATAAAAGCAATATGAGATTCGTAATTACCAAATATGTGTAGGCGGGGATGAAGTAGCTGATAAGATCATTTTCTCTGGGTACCAGTTTTAAGCAAAACAGGATAGAAGAATTTGGGGGATTGTTTCAGGCACTGGAATTTATACATGTCTTCAGGGGAAAATGTTGAACGATCACACAGAATAAAAGGTGAGAGAAAATGTAGAAGCTGCTATACTTTAAGATATACTCATGATATAGATATGGAGATTGAGAAAAAGCCAAGATATGAAACCCATCAGAAAGTGAAATGTCTCCAACGCAATATAATTGTTCTAACTGAAGAAACTATATCTTAGCAAGAAATGGAAGAAGTATGCAATTTCAATGATCAGGAAATAGAGATATGCAGACTAGAAACGGAAACAATTTTCATTAAATATCTTCGCAAATGGTATAGAGAAATGCGAACAGATATTTTACTCTAGGATGTACATACAAATACAATATAGAGAAGACGGGAATAACACGTACTGAACATAGACTACACAGAATATCCAAAGAACTACGGATATATGCACTAATAAAAGTTGCATCGATGTGATGTTGAAAGTTTTCATTATTCATTGAAAATAACTAAATATTCTAAATAATATTCAAGAGAAAAATTGTTTATTTTGTAGAAATTACCTTCCCTTCGAAAGAAGAGCAAACAGAAATTCTGCTCAGCAGCGTTTCGCCCCTCTTTAAGTTCAAATTCCGCCGTGGCCGGTTTTGCCTTTCATTCTTTGGGGACCCGATAAAATAAGTACCAGCTGAAACCTGGGGTGGGGGAGGTGATGTAATCAATTATCCCCACCCCTCAGATTTCAGGGCTTCAGCCTAGATTTGAAATAACAACAACAACAACAACAATAATAATAATAATAATAATAATAATTATTATTATTATTTTTATTACGGTGGTAAATTAGTGCAATTGCTAGTGTCGGAAATATTACTTAGCCGTATTTCGCTTATTCTACTAATACTACTACTCGCCAAATAGAAATCTAAGCACACTCACTCCCCTGCACGAACTCACGCATGTACATATATAGCTGTGCGGTGGGCAACTGCCTTGCCAATCACATGGTTCCATGTTCAGTCCCACTGCGTGGCATTTTGGGTGAGTTCCTTCTACAATAGCCTCAGTTCAATCAAAACCATATGACTGGATTTGGTTGACGGAAACTGAAAAATGCCTGTCCTACACGCACACACACACACACACACACACGCAAAATCACACACATATACACAAACACCCACACATATAAATATAAATTTAAATATATATAGAGAGAGAGAGAATGAGATAGAGAGAGAGAGACAGAGACAGACAGACATACTGACAAAGTAATAGATAGATCGATAGATAAATATTTATGTGTGTCTGGATTTGTGTCTCTGTGATGTACCTGTAGGTGGAGGAGCTTTATACTGTTCTCTACTACGTCCCTAACGGAATACAACATAACTATATATATACATATAGGTGAGAAAGTTGGAGTGTGAAAGCACGTGGTTGAATATATAGAAAATAGTAAAAAGTGAAAAAACTACAGAAGGCTTGTTTTAAAAGGATAAAAAATATATATTTGAGTCATTATGTCTGAAGAATGTTATAAATTTTTTCATACAATGACATAGTTTTTAATTTCACACCTCCAGTAGATTTCTCTCAACCTTTCATCATCAATGCTTGGGTGCACCTCAAGTGCCGGATCTATTCATTGGCAGTTATCTGGACACGGTCTCTCCACAACGAGTTTCATTCTATGTCTGTGTCTTTCTATTTATTGACTACATTAGTGTTTTAACTTCCAGATCTTGAAGTAAACTCTAGTTACTCAATCCTTTCACACCCTCACCTGCACAGCCTGAAATTCAGATACTTTTCTGCTTGGAATCATTGCCACAATGATATTAAGCCGCAACTTGTGACACATCAAACTCTCATATGTGATATGAAACGGATAGGTAAGAACTCTCTTTCTCATCGAAGACACAACAAAAGATTCAAATTTTAGCTCAAGGCCAGAAACTTCAAGGAAGTATTTTAGTCGGTTATACAGAACCCAGTTTTCATCGGGACTTATTATATTTAGCCCAAAACGGTGACACGCAATGTAAACCTCGGCGGAATTGGAATTAAGAACGTAAAGGCGGAAGAAATGGTGCAAAGCATTTTCTCCGACGCGCCAACGATTCTGCCTGGTTAGCCATGTAATAAGGCCAGTAATTTCAAGGGACGTATAAATCAAATATATCGTTTCCTATTTGACTGCTACTCATTTTATTGATCCCGAATGAATGAAAAGTAAAATCGACTTCGTCGAAATTTGATCTCGGAACGTAAAGACGGACGAAATGCCGCTAAGGATTTATGCTCGGCGTGCTATCGATTCTGCCAAGGTTGCTTCCTTTCAGAGAAATTTATAATAAGAACAATGACAACGCGTGAGAGCAGCTACAACAACAACAACATTAAAAAAAGCCAACTGCAACAACGAAAGCCACTTCAGCAACAGAAATAGCACCAATGACCATAACAAATGTTGAGTATGATCAGCATCAGCATCATCATCATCAGTAAGGATAACAACAACAACAACAGCAATAATAACAAAAACAACCGAAGCAATTTTAGCAACAGAAGTAGCATTAGTAAGAACAACAAATGTGAAGTGGTAGCAGTCGCAGCAGCAGTAACAACAACAACAACAACAACAAAAATAGCAACAACAGTAACGGGAATAGCAGCAGCAGCAGCGACACAGAAGAGCAACAGCAACAATAATGACACCAACTAGAACAACGAGCAGCATTCAATTCCCAACTCAATTTACCATTTCTATTCATTAGAAATTAAATAGTTTAATAGACAGGTGCCATTTCTAAGAAACATTAATTTCAGTTCATCGGCTTTTCATAAAATCACGTGACTGAGGTGTGGGGTTGTTCAGAAGTCGGCTGCAAGAGAGGAAATAATTCAAATTATGAAGACTATATTAGTGGACTGTGATGGCCTATTGATTTCTTACTTTGGCATAATGCCGGCAGTTTCGAAAGATGCTTTGTTGTCGATTGAATCAATCCAGTATATCACTGGTACTGGTACTGGTACTGGTTTCTCCGTCATTGCAGTATGATAAATTAAGGGATCCTTGTTAAAACACGGATTTCGAGAACGTAAATTTCAGTAAATTGTTATTCCTCTGGACAAGGTTCAAAGCAATGGAAAAGAAGACTGATATCCCCCAGATATAGATCCTTCGAAGTTTGAAGAAAATAAAACCGGGTAAGAAAACTAGACGACTTGAAAGTCCAAAGAAGACTGTTGCTGAGAATGAAGTCTACAAGGTACTTTATTTTTGTAATGCCACGTTCCATGTGTTATTACACCAGGTCATCTTGAAAGGAAGTGTGGAGAAGAGAGCAAGAGGCTGTCAAAGACATTTGTGGATTGATGCCATGAAAAAATGGTCAGGAAACTAGAAACTTTTTAGAAACCACGCATGCAGCGCAACTCGGAGGGAAATTTAGAGACTTTGATAGTCGACCCTTGATAAAAGAAGGTTTTGGCTAATGGCTGAACGAAAATTGGTTGCGTTCGGATACAAAAGCAAGTATTTAGGAAATATCACTGAGATGATGGACAAACGACGACAAAGAGAGGAAGATAAAAAGTATAAATGAAAGGGAAGATACATACGTATGGATATCACTGAAACTAATTCGTCTAAAGTAATCAATACAAAATTAACAGATCCCGTGATACTTAATAGTCAGTCTCTAAATATCACAGGTCCTGACCACCCAGAGCCGTACGTCTCCATTTAGTCTCCTATACTTGCACCATTGTCATCAACTGATGTTAGCAAGTCAACAGATCGAAGACACAACAGTAATTCTTTAGCATCACCCACTGCGAAAATTGGACAGATATCAAACACCAATTACATCCAATGTTACTACCAGGTTCGCCCTTGTTTACTAAAACTTGCACTTGTAAAATTCTATCTAATTTCCTTTTGAACAGAAACTGTCAGACTGAAAATATAAGATACTGTTGTTCAGTAATTACGACTGCAGCTGCAAGAGAATACATAGGCGCTACAATCAAGAATTTCCAGAGTCACATATATGCCTTCTTCAAAAACCTCAAGTTGTACCATTCAACTTAAACCATTACTCATTACAATGGAGCATACGAAAATATGCAACACTATACCAGCCATTCCAGATGTCATTATATTAAACATTTGCGAAGAGTAACCATGCCACGCACAAAAAATTCAGCAGAACTGTCAGATTTTCAAAGAGGTCGTATTGATGGACAATCTGAGGGTGGTCTTAGCCAGCGAAAAGTTGGCGAAAGTCTTCAAATTCCTCTTGCTACTGTTACTAGAATTATAGTGCAATTCAAAACCCAAGGAAAAGAATCAATAGATTCTCGTCCCAGCCGACGTGGGGCCCTCGGAAAGGAAGCTTCGCTGTTTGAAGAGAATTGTGGAAAACGAACCCCGTTCGAATGCTTCTGACATTGCAAAACAGCAAGAAGTTAGTCCAAGAACATGTGTTACATATCTGCATAACCTTGTGTATTATGGACGAGCAATTAGAAGAAAACTTCTTCAACCAATTAATATCACGAAAAGAAAGAAATGGACGAAGATGTCAGAAAAATCCAATTCATTTTGGGATAGAGTGATTTTCACAGACGAATCCAGATTTGCATTATTTTCAGCAGCGTACGTGTTTGGGTTTCGGGTTTCTCAATCAAGAATTTAATTTGAAAAGAATCCAACCAACTGTATCTCTGTAATGTTATGGGGAGCTGTCACCAGCAATGGTCGTTCTGAGCTGATCGAATGTGTTGGAACCATAAACTCTGAAAAATACATCAAAATATTAAGCAAGCACTACTTCCGATGTATTCACATGATAACATAACTAAAAATGAGTTTTTACTCATGGAAGATAGGGCTCCATGCCACACAGCGAAAAGGAATCCACAACCGCTGACTGAAAATGGGCTCAAAAAGCTTTTTTTGGCCGAGCCAATCTCCTGACTTGAACCCAATTGAAAATCTTTGAAGCATACTAGAGGAAGCTATACGAAAAACTCGACAGAAATCTAAATCTAAAGTGGGCAGAAATTCCACAAGAGACAATGACAAAGCTCATCAGTTCAATGCCAAAAAGAGTTTCTGAATTAAACACTGCAAAGGGGAGGTCAACTAAATTCTAAAGTATGTAGTCCTACTTATCGATTACATTTCAATTGTTCGCTTTGCGTATTGAATAAAAGATTTTGAAAATTAAATATGTCTCTTTACTTCCTGCATGTCTCTGTATGTATATATATATATATATGTGTGTGTGAATATATATACACATATACATGCATATATTTCAGTACATTTACGTATTTGTATCTATGTACACACACACACACACACACACACATATGTGTGTGTGAATATACATATACATGCATATATTTGAGTTCATTTACGTATTTGTATCTATACACACACACACACACACACACACATATATCTATATATTATATGTGTGTGTGACTATATATATACATATACATGCATATATTTGAGTACTTTTTCGTATTCGTATCTATACACCAACACACACACACACACACACATATATGTATCTTCTTTCTTTCTTTCCTTTCCTGAGCGTCCAATAACACTATACTTGTTCCACATCCTCGCGTTGTTGTGTTTTCATGTTTGGATTAACTATATATATATATATATATATATATATACATATAGAGAAGTATGCATCTGAGCAAGTGTTCATCTGTGTAAGCTTGTGACTATCTCTGTGTCTTTTTACATGTATATATATATATATATATATATATATATATATATATATATATATATATATACCAATTAAGGACTGAACACGAAAAGTGGACAGTCAACATGCTAGATATAGACGTCAAATCGCCATTCACCACAAAAGATTATGTTCTCAGATCAAACTCAACACAAAACCATAGCAATAAACAAGTGAAAAATATACGAAATAAAATAATTACCCATGTACTAAATTAGTTTCAGCTGTTATTTTCCGCAAGGAAAACTGCAGCCATCATCAGCATGGTCCGTTATAAATGTAATTTGCTGGACTAGATGCAAACACGATACCGAAATATCGCGTGCATGGAGTTCAGCCTATTACATTTGAATATATCTTTCAAATGCCTTTACTTTGGCGCGTTGGAACTAATTTTATATAAATTAATTTTATATAAATAAATATGTTCTCTAACCGATAAATTAACTGCTGCTAATTATTAGCTGCAGTCTAGTTTTCTCGGGTTCCAACGCGCCAAAGTAAAGGCATTTGAAAGATATATTCAAATGTAATAGGCTGAACTCCATGCACGCGATATTTCGGTATCGTGTTTGCATCTAGTCCAGCAATTCATTTATAACGGACCATGCTGATGATGGCTGCAGTTTTCCTTGCGGAAAATAACAGCTGAAACTAATTTAGTACATGGGTATTATTTATTTCGTATATTTTTCACTTTTTATTGCTATGGTTTTGTGTTGAGTTTGATCTGAGAACATAATCTTTTGTGGTGAATGGCGATTTGACGTCTATATCTAGCATGTTGACTGTCCACTTTTCGTGTTCAGTCCTTAATTGGTATATATAATATTTTAATCTTCGGATTCTTTTTAATATGCTAGACCATGGTCTAATTGATAATATCAATTTCTACCCTTAATTAATTTTATATAAATAAATATGTTCTCTAACCTATAAATTAACTGCTGCTAATTATTAGCTGCAGTCTAGTTTTCTCGGGTTCCAACGCGCCAAAGTAAAGGCATTTGAAAGATATATTCAAATGTAATAGGCTGAACTCCATGCACGCGATTTTCGGTATCGTGTTTGCATCTAGTCCAGCAAATTACATTATAACGGACCATGCTGATGATGGCTGCAGTTTTCCTTGCGGAAAATAACAGCTGAAACTAATTAGTACATGGGTAATTATTTTATTTCGTATATTTTTCACTTGTTTATTGCTATGGTTTTGTGTTGAGTTGTTTGATCTGAGAACATAATCTTTTGTGGTGAATGATGGTTTGACGTCTATATCTAGCATGTTGACTGTCCACTTTTCGTGTTCAGTCCTTAATTGGTATATATAAATATTTTAATCTTCGGATTCTTTTTAATATGCTAGACCACTGGTCTTAATGATAAATATCAATTTCTACCCTTAATTAATTATATTATATATATATATATATATATATATATATATATATATATATATATATATATATATATATATATATATGTTTGTATTCGGGACGGTCATTTCCTTTTGTCAAATAAACACACGCACTATATATATTTTCTTCATTCGCTTATTACTGTCCTTATTTTATTATTTTAACTCATGTCTATTGCCCGAAACACTTTCGTCACACATCTGTGACCTCTTCAGTGGCACTTTTAATTTTTGTGTGTATTCTTGCTCCTCTTAATCCATCCTGTTCTTCTAAGGTGTGTATCCTTATGTGCGCATGCGTGTGTGTCCTTGTGTGTGTGTGTGTGCGCGCGTTTGTGTACGTCTGTAAATATGCTTGTGTGTGCTTCATGGGTTTTAGCAGCAGTGTGGCCTTCCCCTCTGCAACCCCATCCTCTCACACAATTGTGCTGCTGCTGCTGTCCTACCCCCCCCCCCAAATATGGTACCGTTCCTCTATTCTTCTCTGTATGTGTGTTCGCCCACGGTGAAGCCATCGCGGTAGTCGTTGTTGTTGCTACTCCATCGGTGTCCCCCAACAATACCACCACTGCTGCTGTCATTATTAATAGTGTTGTTGACATTGTTGTGGCCGCCCGTGTAAGTTCTTGTTTGTATGTTTGTGTATGGGTTCGCTTCCTATGTTGTGTGTATCTCTCTATATATATATAACGATGAATAGCCTTCGCGTAAACTACTGGTTCGTTTTGTTCTCTTACTTTGTTATCGTCTTATAATCATCTCATAATAATGACTTTTATAACTCATATTACTACCTCAGTCAATCTAAATGTATATATTTGTCGTTACCTGTCATAAATAGCCTTTTTCTATTTGCAATATGCATTTTCGTTGAATTTTCATATTTTACCCTTACATTTCCACGTGTATTTAATATTTTCTTTTCGCAACATATTTCTACTATTTATATATATATATATATATATATATTATATATATATATATATATATATATACACACACACACACACATATATATATATATATTATATATATATATATATATATATATATAAAAATCATATGCTACATTACTCGATAGTCAAGATAAAACTCTGAGTTTCAGATGCCGAAGTGGGAATCCACGACGCCATCTCTTCGGTTATCTGGCTATTTGAAAACGCTATGAAAAAATACCGTTATACAAAGGGAAATTACTGTGTTATAACTCTGCTTGCCTGCGTACTTATACATCGCTATGTAAACGTACACATCTTCACTCGCATTTTCCGCCATAAAAAATTATATAAAAATACATAAAAATATATATAAAAAAATATATAAAAAAATATATAAAAAAATATATACATAAAATATATATAAAAAATATATGATAGAAGGTATGATGTGGTAGAAAAACCTTCTTGGGACATAACATAGGAAGCATGTTCTATCTGTTTACTTTAGGGGACCAAAAACGTAACAGAAATTTAGTCACATAGGGGCATGATCCGAAAAGTTCTGTCCTTGAGTTTAGACATGTAGTAGGGTCTAAGCTGCTTTTCCAGATAAGCCATCTCTCCATGTCGCATAGACGGCACCTTCTGCTGCCGTTGGTATAGGGCTTACATTTGGCCAAAATCTTCCAATGTATGTTATAATCGACACCTTTATCTCTTAAAGACTAAATATGATTAGATAATTGTGTCGCTTTTCTTTTGTTTCTGTGCCTAAAGCTCAAAGTGTGGTTATTGAACCTGGCCTTGAACTTACCCTCTGTAAGGCCCACGTATTTCTTCGTCGAAACGGTGTCTTTAGTGGTTATAGAGTCTACGGTAGCTTCATATATGATGGTCTTGGACATGCAAGCTCCATTTAGCGGGCACAATTCTTTATTCCTGCATGAACAGCTGTTTTCTTATTGTGTTTTTCTATGTTATGTCTGATTATGTTTTTAAAATTGGTAGTGGAACTAAAACTAATTTTTAAATTGTGTCTATTGAAGAGTTTCCTATAAGTATGGTTAACTGGAAAATGTCTATCTATCAGTGCGAGGAAATATTTACCTATATTGAAGGCCACTTCGGGTGAGTAAGGGGGTGTAAACCAGATGACCTTCCTATTTCTATTATTCCTTTTCCTTACTGTTGAGCTAGTAACGGGTGTATATTTTATTTTTTCGCTAAAACCACTATCTTTTAAAGCCTTATTATAAACTGCGGCAACACTATTAAAGATGTCCTTATCAGAAGAGAGGTTAGAAATCCTCTTACTAATATTTTGAACTAAATTTTTGAATACTATAGGGGGATGGCATGAACCTACATTAATATAACTTAGTCTATCATTGGGCTTCCTATAAGGCTTATAAATATACTTATTAAGATCTAAGGAAAGGTCTAAGAAATTGACAACCGTCAGGTTAGTATCTATAGTTATACTAAGTCCGAAGTATTTCATTAACTGGATAATATCCTTCCTAAAACGATCTTGTGCTGGTCCATTTGTATTAGCTATTAAGGCGAGGGCATCATCTTTGTAGATGGCGAAATGTACGTCAGGGAATGTCTTACCTAAGGTATCTAGGAGAAAAAATCCAATAAGATCGCAAATGCCTGCCCCATCATATGACCCCATGCTCACATCGAAAGCGCCCTCTGTGTCGGTGTTTTTGACCCACTTTGCGTTCTCACTGAAAAGTAAGGTCTTTCTAGCATGGAAGATTATGTCCTTATCATTTGTACTAATTTCTATGATGTCGCGAGCGAAGACGAGGGCTTTATCTAGCAGTTCTTTAGAGATAGAGGCATAAAAATCAACAATATCGATTTGTGTAAACCTCGCTTTTTTCTTATTCCTAATGGCTTTAAACCAGTCTACGACTTCTATACTATTGGACCATTGTACTAGCCTAGTATCGGTCTTAATTTTCACATTTATTTTATCTAAAATTTCTTTACTAATAATCCCAAGTTCTGACTTGGCTGGGTTGATAAGCCTACATTTAGGGTTGGAAAGGAAGTTCTCTTTGTGATCTTTTATAGTAATAAAGGCCTCTTTTTGGGGGAGGGCTTCTATTTTTTTATCTAATTTAAGTTTAGCGGCGATGACGCTAGCTTCTTTATTAATTTCGTTATATGTCTGTGCCCTAGCCTTAGTGTAATTATTAATGATGCTGTTGTGTGTATTTGCTGTTAACTACCAGGTATAAGTTCTTAGTTTTGTCCGAAAAAAGTGCTTTTTTCTTGGAGCTTTTAATATGTTTAATATCATTTTTCAATTTATGTTGGAAATTGTTAAAAGACTTACGAAATTTTATTTTGTTCATAATTTTCAGCAGGTCCGCTTCGAAATCTTCCAAGCCTTTAATCCTGGGAGGGAATTTTTTGGATTTTATACGATAGAAAGTGTTTTCCGTGGTGTCCGCTTCTGTATCAAAAAAGAAAGCCTTCCATCTCATGCGCTTAATTAGATCAGTAATTTTCTGTAGAAGTTTCTTTGAGTAAAGTTCCTTTGATGGGATCGGTATATTTTTCATAGAATAATCTATGTAATATGCATCCATATTAAATTCTTCTGTGTGTAAGAGTCCTCAACCGATGTTACGCGATAATCGTAAAAGGCCATATTAGCTCTTAGTTAAGAATATATATATATATATATATTTATTTATTTATATATATATATTTATTTATTTCATCTATCTCTATATTTTATATTTATCCCAAGTATACTCTTTTACTCTTTTACTTCTTTCAGTCATTTGACTGTGGCCATGCTGGAGTACCGCCTTTAGTCGAGCGAATCAACCCCAGGGCATATTCTTTGTAATCCTAGTACTTATTATATCGATCTCTTTTGCCTAACCACTAAGTTACGGGGACGTAAACACACCAGCATCGGTTGTCAAGCGATGTTGGGGGGAAAAACACAGACACACACACACACACATACATACATATATATATACATACGTATACGACGGGCTTCTTTCAGTTTCCGTCTATTAAATCCACTCACAAGGCTTTGGTCGGCCCGAAGCTATAGTAGAAGACACTTGCCCAAGGTGCCATGCAGTGGGACTGAACCCAGAACCACGTGGTTGGTAAGCAAGCTACTTGCCACACAGCAACTCCTGCGCCTATGTTAGAAATATGTTTATATATTTGTTTATTTAGATATTTATGTTTTCTACATCTAATGCTATTTCTCATAAGTGTCACGTGGTTAGTGTGCCTATATGTCCATTGTGTATATATTACCCTGTACGTTTCTGTGTATCACTTACGATTTCCCCCCTCTCTCTCTTCTCATCCCTTCTGTCTTAAATCATGTGGTGCGGAGTGGTGGTTGTTATTATTCCATTCGTGTTTGGTATTGAGGCTCAGTCTGTGTGTAGCCTCTGTCTAAGTGTCGTGTCATTTCTGTGTGTCGATAATATCTTAACCTCTGTGCTATTAATCGAGCCTCCATGTTCTTCCTGGGCATATTGGGAGAGCACTGACGACCTTTTCCCTTGTGTGACCTCTCGCCAATGTTCACCTATACGCTTTCCTTTGGTGCATGCAGAGTCTCCAATGTAGGTAGTTGTCGCAAGAAGACACGCACGCACACACACACACGCACACATACACACACACACACACACATGCAAACGCACACATACACACTTTTTAAGCTCACGCCAATTGTCACCTATATGCTCTCCTAAGCTGCGTGCAGTCTCTCCACCGTAGGTAGCTGTTACGTTTATCCACCGTCCCTCAGTATTGAGGGGCGCTGCCACACGGGCGAAGACACGCACACACACAAACACACACACATAAACGCTCACACACACTATCAATCACGCACGTGCAGACACACACATGAATATATCGCTAGATTCAAAAATGCAAAATTTGAAGAACACGCATGTTTGTAATCAACGAAGTGCCAGCATAGATGAAATATTTGTAGACACATACACACCTGCGCATCCGGGTTCATAGGGAAAGTTATATAGATACATGCATATACATCTGTATTTCTAAATATATATATATATGCACACATGCACACACATATTAACACAATGCACTGCTGTGTGTGTATGCATGTCTATCAATCAATCGATCCATCTATCCATCATCTATCTATCTATCTATCTATCTATCTATCTATCTATCTATCTATCTATCTATCTATCTATCTATCTATCTATATATATATATATATATATATATATATATAACTCTCTCGCCCCTCTCTCTCTCTGTACACACAAACACACACACATATATATATATATAATTTATATATCGTATATGTATATTTTTATATATGTACATATTTATGTATATATATATATAAATATATATATACACATGAGTGCGTGTGTGTATGTGTGTGTATATTTGTATACATACGTATATATGTATGGGTGTATTTGTGAGTGTGTGTATCTGCGTGTGTTTATGTGTGTGTATATTTGTATACATACGTATATATGTATGGGTGTGTATGTGAGTGTGTGTGTCTGCGTGTGTGTGTGTGTATGTATGCGTGGTGGTTATATACTTATTTGTGTATATAGATATGACTGTGGGAGAAGCAGGGAAAGCCTCTACTCTTTGCGAACACTTCGGTAATGCATGCAATGTGTGTTGCGATGCATTTTTATGTGTTAAGAACGAGATTAAAATCGCAGTGAATTTATCGATTGCCAATCTGCGTTTCGTATGTGTAAACCCACGTAGGGTTTGCGGCTCTGGCATCTATACGCAACTCCAGATACAAATAAAGATAGCTTAATAATAAAAATAGACGTTTTCATTTGCATGAAGCAATTCAGCTTTGCAAAGTTCACAGTCAAGGTTGATGGAATATTGTCAGTTCTTAGCTATCTGTAGATTTAATATTAAAGTGAAAATCCTCTACAATAAAGCATACAATGTATAAGAAGCCATATCGATTTTTTTTAAAACAAAGCTGATAGAAAACTAAGAACAAACTCACTTTCTCTTCTTCCTTCTTTTGCCACCACCACCACCACTACTCCCACTGCCACCACTAATACTACTACTACTGTTACTACTACCACCACTTAATGATAAATAATAATAATAATAATAATAATAATAATAATAATATAATAATTATAATAATGATAATAATAATAATTCCTTATTGCCCACAAGGGACTAAACACAGAGGGGACAAACAAGGACAGACAAACGGATTAAGTCGATTACATTGACCCCAGTGCGTAACTAGTACTTAATTTATCGATTCCGAAAGGATGTAAGGCAAAATCGACCTCGACGGAATTTGCACTCAGAACGTAACGACAGACGAAATACCGCTAAGCATTTTGTACGGCCTGCTAATAATAATAATAATAATGTCGATGTTAACATCATTAACTGGAATCCTACGGAATTCCAATACCTGGACAGGAAGACAAGAACAGTACTAACATGTAAGAACATGAACCACCCAAAAGCAGACGTTGATCGTCTGTACCTACCTAGAAATATTCGTGAAAGAGGAATGATGTAGTTAGAACTGTGCTATAAGACTTCCATAATAGCAATGAACTTATCTAGTACAGAGGACTGAATGCTACAGCTTATGTGCAAACACGGAAGCAGCAAAAAATCACATTCTATTGTTAAGGGTGCTTGCAAATTGGCAAGGGTAATCGGCATTGGTCCTGAATTATATGAAGGACCTGAAACCACTGCCACGAGCACTTTAACTGGGCCGACAGTCTAGCCTTTAGACGCCGCAATCCGATGGCATCGTCCTGTCTCGCCAGGATCCCAACTGCAAACCAGCCGAATTCTTGGCGTTGATTTTAGCCACTACATTCGACTTATATTCCTTTAGGATGATGCCGACCGTCTCCACTTCGGTGACATCGTCCGCGTGTGCTGACACTGCCCTTCCTTGTCCCTGTTCGAAAGGGATTCCACTGAGCTGATCCAACTTCCGCAACAGTAACTCGAATAACAATACGTATAGAAGAGGCGAACATGGGTAGCCCTGACAGATCGAGCGTGCGCTGCCATACTGCTCCGGTAGGTGGCCGTTTACTTTGACCCCTAATCAGGTGCCGCAGAGCATTGCTGAGATCCAGCCTCTGAAAACGGGTCTGCAATCGCCTGCTTTCATGTCAGATTCCAAGTAATGATGGTTGATCCTATTGAATGCTTTTGGTTGATCCAAATTGATCATAGCACCCATGAAGCTAGCTGTGGTTCCAGCCAAATTTTCGCTAACACCTCTGTCAAGTATGGACTTGACAGAGCAAAAAGTTAGTACGACCACAAACCTGAAGGTATCGTCGAAAATAGAAATACAAAGGTCCTATGGGATTTTATGTTTCAATGCGACCATGAGATAGAGAATAGGAAGCCAGACATAGTCTTAATTGAGAAAGAAAGCAAATGATGCTGGATCATAGATATAGCATGCCCAGCTGACAACAAGGTATGTGACGAGGAAGAAAGAAAAGTCGAGAGATATGACAGGTTAGCTTGGGAATTTGAGCAGTTGTGATCGATGAAAAAGGTAGCAGTAGTACTAATAATTGTCGGAGACATGGGAAACAGTGAGCAAAAATCTCGAGAAGCATGTGGAACAAATAGCGGCTGCAATAAGGTTGGAGCACTTGCAGATAACAGCACTGTTTGGAACCGCTCGAATACTCTGGAAGGTACTCGAAAAATAAGAGGTGTTACCTTAGTTCGCTGGTAGTGAACAGCTGACACTGTAGTACATCTCCAGCATTAGAAGCTGTGCAAAGGCAGCAATAATAATAATAATAATAATAATAATAATAATAATATTCAACATCATTAACTGGTCAATTACCGAAATATGTAATCTTGGCAGAAAAATACGATAATTGTTGATAATGCATAGAATACACAGCACTGAGGCAGATGCAGAGCAACTCTGCCTGCTAAGAAAAGAGGGTTGCCGTGGACTTTTACAACTGAAATTAACAATGAAGGTTCCCACAATTTGCCTTGATACCTACCTGAAATAATTTGCCTTGATACCTACCTGAAATAATTTGCCTTGATACCTACCTGAAATAATTTGCCTTGATACCTACCTGAAATAATTTGCCTTGATACCTACCTGAAAAGCTGATGACTGGATGTTAAAACTTGTCTTAAAGCATAAAAACAAGAAAGAATCATACTCAGTAACAAAACAGTCAAAGAAATATCTAAGTGAATTCCAAATACAACAAATTCTAGAATGAGACATAGGGGAAACAAGCATAGTAAAATATAAGCGTATGAAAACCCGTGCAACACCTGCTACTTTAGATATTCTTATTGATAAATGGCAAGAGAAATCTCTGAATGGCAAAATGAGAGCTAATAGTGCTTATGTTGACTAAGCACTTACCCATCAATTGTTAGTATCCTCTGGCTTAAAATCAGAAACAGAAGGGTTTATCATAGCAGCCCAAGATCAACGCCT
Organism: Octopus sinensis; assembly: GCF_006345805.1. Taxonomy (NCBI): domain Eukaryota; kingdom Metazoa; phylum Mollusca; class Cephalopoda; order Octopoda; family Octopodidae; genus Octopus; species Octopus sinensis. Next base: position 101,847,721 of record NC_043002.1, read on the forward strand.
AACTATAAGTAACTACCATTCTTCTTCTTCTTAATCCTTTTTGCCCCTTGTGGAGCATAGGGCCTCAACAGTTGTTTTCCACTTTTTGCGGTCATTGGCGTGTTTCTTGGCTGCTTCTTCCCATATCAGGCCGGTGGTCCTGAGCTCGTTCAAAATGCTCCGCTTCAGGGATATACATACAGGGATATATTTGATATTTAAAGAGAACTTGATTAAATTTTGAAAATTCCTGTTCTCTATTAAAGCCTTTAAGCAAATTTGAATTGGTATTAACAGAATTTTATTACTTTGCTAGGCTTTAAGGCGGCGAGAAAATAAAATCGTTATGGTATTTCGCTCGTTGCTACCTTCTAAGTTCAATTTCCGCCGAGGTCGACGTTGCAGTTCATCATATTGGGATCGATAAAATTAGTACCAATGAAACACCAGGGACGATTTAAGCGACTTGTCCCTTCACACCAAATTTCAAGCCTCTGGGCCTTTGGTAAATAGAATTATGTTTTACAAGGCTTGGTTCGGCCACTCTGGAAATTCAGCTCAAAAACCTTTCTTTTATTCACTCGCATCAAAAATATTTATATTAACTGCATCGATGTTCCAATACTGAAAGATTTCCATTTCACTGAGGTCGACTTTGCTTCTCATCATTTTGGGGACGATAAATTAAGTACCAGTTGCATACTGGCGAAGATCTAATCGACTGGTTCCCTTCCCAAAAATGTTTGGGCCCTGTGCCTAGAGTAGAATAGAATACAGAAATATTTCCTCGATTTTGCGTAGGAATTTAATTCCTTCCGTCTGGCACCTGATGGAAGTAGGCATATTTGAAAAACACTTGACAGTGACTCATATATCTGTAACGTCTATTGTCTATTGTCGTTGGTTTTATTGCTTACTGCTATGGGAAGTCGTCATAAAACGGCTTTATGAAAGTAGAACGGCGAAGAAATGCAGCGTTAGGTTATTCCGTGAAATATGTAGGAGCTGTCTTTTTTTTTTTTTCAACCATCAAATTCTCTTCTCATCGTGAGTGGAACAAAGCCATACGTGTACGTACCAGATTCATGCGTACAAGTTCATGCATATGTGTGTGTGTGTGGTGTGTGTGTGTGTATGTGTATATAAACATACTCAGATATACAGCTGTGAATGTAAATGTGTGCACTTGTGTGTGTGTGTGCGCGTGTATATATATATATATATATATATATATACATATATATGTACATTCACTCACAGGCACACATTGGAATATACGGGCACGGTGTCATGCCTGCCCATTTGCACATATAGACACAAGCACACACACATGCATAACACATAAATTCATAAATATATATTCACATAAAAACACACATACACACACATGTGTGTGTGTGTGGTGTGTAAGGAAAGAGATACATACACCACACACACACACATACACAAACATGTATATAAAAACACAGATAGAAATAAATAGGTGCGCATACATATACGCCTGCTCGCATACATGTATGTATACAAACACACACGTCACATTTAGCCATGTACACATGCGCGCGCAGCTTCAGCATCATACACACATAAACACGTGCATACAATTACACATGTTATTTGTATTTCATTCATTGTTCTGTGTGCGGTGGGTAGGGATGAGGTGGAGAGAAGAAAGTTGTATAGAAAGCGAACCAGCAGTTCTGAAAGAGCACAATCAGTTTGTAAATGTGAGTGAATAACATGCAATGAAAGGAAATGTGTGGTGCAGGAAGAAATCTTAAAGTCTTTGCATTATTCTGCATTCTGCAATTGTTTTACATTGACTGTGCAGATGCTGGCTGATTGACTATTCCAGAATAAAGCTATCACATTATTCTGCATTACTGCAATTGTTTTACATTCATTCTGCAGATGGTTGTTGATTGACTATTTCAGAATAAAGCTATCACATCAATACCAATAATGGATACATCTAGAAACCATTAATTCTGCAGCCAATTTTCGAAGAATTCTGATCTTACTAGCATCAGATAAGATTTAGCCTTGATGTCAGTAGCGTGAGACTGCAGCTCTGCTAGAGAATACAAGCTTGTTGTTCGGAGATATGAAAAACCTGGTAGGATAGGAAGAAACAGATGGTTTATTGTCTGAATTCACTGAAGCACAAACATATTTAGTTATAAAATCGCGTAGAATTTAAATGAAACTTATTGTCGCAAATTTATATTCTGTCTTTACGCGATAGTTATCAAAAGACAGGTGAAGATCAGCGATATCACTAGTAACTACAGCTTTGTCATGCTTCATTAAATCTCGTAACTCTCCTATTTGAAATAAGGAACGATTCACAATTAACTGAAAGAATATTACGGAGAAAACCGATTTTAGAAACGACTATATACTCACATACACATTCACGCACATATATGCTCGTATGGATATATGTGTGTATATATATATATATATATATATATATGCGCGGGTATGGGAGTGTCTGTGTTTGCCTCTGTGTGTGTGTATGAAGGAATATTTGCTATTTCTTGACATATTCACTTGTTAGCATTTAGTTCAAACATATAACTTATTTTGAAAAGTGTTCGTTCACACGTGAACGTAGCCAATCACGGTTATCCAACGGAGCATAGAAGCGTATCAGTATGCCGCACAATTTACCACTTGATGCGAGTTGATATCAGATGTGAATCTAAAGCAAAAATTTTTCAGAGCCTAGCCAAATAATAATGTTCTAAATGATTTCAAGAGAAAGCATTCATTCAACAAACTCCCATCTTTAATTTTTTATGTTTATATTATTATAACAGTATTATCTCACATTTGCCAAAAATCGAGTGTTAATAGAGAAAGGGAGTCTAAAGCTCCTTAAACAAACCAATAACAAATAAAATAATAATAATAATAATAATAATAATAATAATAGTAATAATAATAATAATAATAATAGATGGCTGTGATAATAATAATAATAATAGAATAATAACGCTGGCATTAAAATACATGCAGGGTTTCCACTGCAGGCTGTATGTGCTCTAATATAGCTCTCTGTTAATGGACTAATTAAATTTGCAGGCCTACACTATTAGATTTCCCGTCAATTACAAATCCATACCACTTTAATTCGCATCAAATTCCCAAAGGCAGAAGGATCGTTCCATCACCGTCTGTTTAGGCATAAATTTGTACTAATGCATTCAAGTGATACAAAAAATTCCGCTTTAAATATCTCTTGTCTTCGTCACTATCGTACATAATAAATGTATATATATATATATATATATATATATATATATATATATATATATATATATATATACATACATACATACATGCACACACACACACGCATGTATGCATTTATATATATATATATATATATGCATTACACATATTTGTTTTAGTAGAGAATTGCTCATCATATGAGAAGAGAGAGTGAGAGTGATGAGAGAGAGTGATGAGAGAGAGTGAGAGGAAGGGAGAATGAAAGAGGGAAGGTTGGAGAGATGTTATTGTGAGGGAGACAGCTGCCGAAAATTGCACCAAATATGTTGACTACAATGTTTTTTAATGCACAAGCCTTCCACTGTTTGCTTCTCTCTCTCTTTCTCTATTATCATCTGTAAGCGTTTATGAGTTCATGTACATACGTAAATGCATACACGTGTGTGTGTATATATATATATATATATATATATACACACGCACATATATATATATGCATATATATACTTATAAATATATACATATATGTATATATATATATGCATATATACATACATATATATACACATATATATGCATATATACATGCATATATACACATATATATATATGCATATATACATACATATATACATATATATACAGATATATATATATATACATATTTATACATATATATATATATATATACATATATATATATATATATGTGTGCATATATATATATATAAATTTCGTTCGTTTCCTCATTGAATTTTGAAAACTTGCTGTTTCAATGTTTATGGTTTTTATTTTGAAGTTCCTTCACCTTTCCCTCTCTCTCCCTTCTTCTCTCTCTCTATCATAAACGATCACTGCCACTCTCTTTCCTACTTTTCTCTGTACAACACACTGTCTATCATTCCCTCTCTCTCTCTCTCTGTCTCCCTATTTCCTTCCTCTTATGTTTCGAGTGCCCTCAGCCTGATTCTTTTATTTTCTCGGAATATTTATTCTGCATTTTGAATTATAAAACACAATAGCATTCATTTCTTACGAAGACACAGATCAGGAAATTTGACGACAGGAGAACACTCGACAACATCAACTCCATTACTTGGTGTTTAATTATTTTTTTTTTTGGAGTCAGAAAATCTGAAATCCAAAAGCTAACCTTGTTCTGATTTGAGCATAGAATGCAAAGAGCTACCCAAATGTCGCAAGGTATTGCTTTCTACGCGCAAGCGATCTGGTCATTCTAAAATATTAATTCCTGAATTGAATGAAAGCTTGAAACTTATGTTACCAAGCAAGCAAAAGAATAAAACAAATGGCTTTAAATAACAGAGAAAAGATCTCGAGCATCTCTGTCTGGGCAATATATCTTTCGATACCAAAATGCAGGTTGAAGAAGAAATGATTCATCAGTGGATGAGAATTTGAAGACTGAAAGAAGAGGCTTTCACATTGGCTGCACAATAGCAAAGTTTATTTACCAGAAATTACTATGTAAATATTGTTTATAAACGGTGCGAACGCAAACTGCAAATATTTCAACATATTTGATGAAACAATAGACCCTATTGTTTCGGGATGTTTTGTGTTAATACCAAACGAATACAAAAATCGCCTTAAATATATCTGTCAAGAAATATGACCGGTTCAGTAAACGTAACGATCTGGAAATTGGATTATAAATGATGTGGTATCTTAAAGTGAAGAGTTTTCCTCTAATTGTAGGTTCTTTTGGTATGATAAAAAAAGGGTTGTCACAAAAATTTTGATTACATCGCAGGAAACCCATCTCTCACAGAAATCGAAAAGATTGTTTTGATAATACTGTCCAGATCCTTAGGAAAACCCTCTCTATACAAGTTGAATGCGTTGTGTTCTGTCGTATCATAGTTACTTCTGTGCTGTTGTCCACACTTTCACTCTCCAGACGTTGAAGTACATCCAAGAGTCTCTTAATCTTCACTCGACCGAGGTCAGTGTGTGATCCGGAAAGTGTTTGTTTCAAACACACGGATTATAAGCAAGATACTACTACTACTACTACTACTACTACTACTACTACTACTACTACTACTACTACAACTACTATAGTACTACTATTACTACTACTACTACTATACCAACTACTACTACTACTACTACTACTACTACTATAGTACTACTACTACTACTACTACTACTACTACTACTGTTACTACTACTACTACTACTACTACTACTACTACTACTACTGCTGCTGCTACTGTTGCTGCTGCTACTGTTGCTGCTACTACTACTGTTACTACAACTACTGGTGCTGCTACTGCTGCTACTTCTACTACTACTACTAATAATAATAATAATAATTATAACAATTTTGGTATGGGCATGCCTAAAATGCTGTACATGCCTAAAATGCTATTAAAGAAACGATGATTTTCTATCCTTGGATTGAGGTCTGTTGCATCAGGTCACGTTATGAAGATCAGGAGAGACCAAAAGAGTTAATCAAGTGAACTCCATGATACGTGAGAGAAAGTGTCAGTTATAGGAGTGTGAACTGTATTCCACATCCATTCAGCAGCTGTCTCCAACAGATTCATTAATCAACGTGAACGATGATGTTCTTCGTAAATGAGTACAAACTAATTTGTGTACGAATGTCTTCTGTGCATAAATACAGAGTATTTCTGTTAATGACTGACTAACATTTCTTTTGCTCTTGGAAAATAGCGGGTCTAATGTAGTTGTTTGGGCCTGGAACTATAACTAAGGACCAGCTCTATCGTTTGTATGAACCTGCGCTCTGGCAGAGTGATTAGCACATCGGAAAGAAAAGGCTGAGCTGTATTTCTTCCGACTCTTTACGCTGAACGTTGCCGTTCATACACTAGGAGACGATAAAACAAAATATCAGTCAAGTACTGGAGTGAGGCGGGGTTTTGTGGGGCAATGTTATCAACTTCTCCCCTATACGCAAATTCCTGGCCTTGAACGATGCACATTGGTCAACGGCCCGTTTAGCAAGGAATATTCTGATGTCGGTCACCCGTACATCGTGATTATCGATTAGCCGGTCCCTTGGCGCTTTGTGGTCAAGGTAAAGAAAAAAATACACATTTCAGATTGGAAGAATTCACCGAGAATAAGAATATTTATGAAAAAATATTTCAAGGCATAAATCGTGTCTGCCATGGTTACCAATTCCCTTGTATAACTCTAAGTAAGCATTGGCCTGTTTAATTGTGAGACTTGAAGCCTAAAATATGATATGGAAACACTGAGGTTTGCAGACAAGGAAAGTGACCATCTAGCATACAACAGAAAATAATATTGGTAAGCTTAAAAATTTAACCACTGGGGCACTTACCTGGTGGTTTTGGAATATTGTTAGCAGAATTGTGAAACGACGTAAAACTATCTTAAATTTCACATTTAAATCTATTCTTAGCAGTTGTTATCTAAATTCCAGAGATAAAGCATTTTTCCATGGTAGATAATAAGCTTTCTCTCTCTCTCTCTCTTTAGGACTCTCTCTGCCTTTCTCTCCCAATCTCCCCCTCTTTCCTTTTTCACTATCTCCCACTATCTTTCTTTTTCTCTCTTCCCTCTCTCACACACACAAACCCATAAACGCAATCCCCACACTCTCCAAGCATGTTCGTATCTCGTTCCAACTCAGGCTATTTAGTTGCTGTCGTCTTGTTATTGATGTCTTTGTTGTTGTTGTTGTTGTGATTGTTATTGTTGTTTTTTGACCGCTTTTGTTTTTATTGTTGTTGTCTCAACCCTAGTCATCTTTGATTAAACAGACCTATGATCAAAAGCATTGCCGCCGCTATTGTTGCTGTTTTTCATTGCTATTGCTGCTGCCGATTCGATTCTGGTTTCGCAATTATTATTATTATTATCATTATTATTATTATTATTATTATTATTATTATTATTATTATTATTATTATTATTGTTGTTGTTGTTATCAATGTTGCTGTTACAGACTTTTTTTCTTCCTCTTTTAGCTGTTGTTTTGTATTTTTGAAAAACTATTGCTTCTATCCTTCTGCTTCTTTGTGTCTCATGGATGTTTGAGTCCTATAATAACACCGCCATTAAACTTTCATCATTAATACGGAAAATAAAACTCCCCCACTCGCCCCTCCCACCACTACTTCGTGTGTATAATCTACACTGCAACCACCACCAGGACCATAAAAAATCATCATCAGCGTCTCTAAATGTATACTCTTATAGTATCTCCGATCCAGAAAAAGCCATTTCACACTTCACCTTCAACAACCACATCCAAAACACACATTGCAAACAGTCTAAATAGCATGAGTATCATCGGTAACAATACTAACACCACCACCACCACTATCACCTCAACAACAACAACATCAACAGCAACTTTACTTACAATGTCACCATTATTACTACTAACAGCCGTACCACTAACCTGCACAACAGTATAACCGCTAACCTGTACTCTCTCTTTTTCTCTTTTACTTGTTTCAGTCATTTGACTGCGGCCATGCTGGAGCACCGCCTTTAATCGAGCAACTCGACCCCGGGCTTATTCTTTGTAAGCCCAGTACTTATTTTATCGGTCTCTTTTGCCGAACCGCTAAGTAACGGGGACATAAACACACCAGCATCGGTTGTCAAGCAATGCTCGGAGGACAAACACAGACACACAACCACACACATGCACACACATATATATGTATACACATATATACGACGGGCTTCTTTCAGTTTCCGTCTACCAAATCCACTCACAAGGCTTTGGTCGGCCCGAGGCTATAGTAGAAGACACTTGCCCAAGGTGCCACGCAGTGGGACTGAACCCGGAACCATGTGGTTGGTAAACAAGCTACTTACAACACAGCCACTCCTGCGCCTGCAAAGCCACTCCTGCGCCTACACAGCCACTCCTGCGCCTAAGCACAAGTGCCACCTTACGCATTTTATCTACATTCCCTCCTCTATTCTAATCAGCCTGGCACCGCTGCAGCAACAACCTCTAACATGTTACTATTTTTACAATATAACAACACAAACGAACATTTATACAATCCTTTACGCATACGTTAGTGTACTTACGTCCAAATACAGCCTCCAAGAAATCAGTTCCTCATTCTCCTACTGAAACCACACTTGGCAAGACAAGCACAGCAACCCGAACGTCCGATGTTTACTTCCCAACTTTGCTACGAAATACGGTGGGAATCTTCGAACTTAAATAATCTTTTCTACTATAAGCACAACGCCTGAGGCTTTTGACGAAGTGGGCCAGTCGTTTAAATCGACCCCAGTACGCAACCGGTAGTTAATTTATCCACCACGAAAGGATGAAAGGCAAAGTCAACTTCGGAGGAATTTGAACTCAGAACGTAACGGCAGACAAAATACATATTTCTTTACTACCCACAAGGGGCTACACACAGAGAGGACAAACAAGGACAGGCAAACGGATTAAGTCGATTTTATCGACCCCAGTGCGTAACTGGTACTTATTTAATCGACCCCGAAAGGATGAAAGGCAAAGTCGACCTCGGCGGAATTTGAACTCAGAACGTAGCGGCAGACGAAATACCGCAAAGCATTTCGCCCTGCGTCCTAACGATTCTGTTAGGCGGATTCGAACTTAAAAATAATGCCAAGAAGGTCGTTAGGGAGAGTCAGTGTGCGTACCGGAAATACTGTTCTTCGTCAAACACACGCTCCCCACCCCCAACAACAACACATACACACATACATGCAATCTGGTGCGGGATTAAATTTTTCCCATATTTATAATCTTTATGTGTGTGAGAGAGAAAGAGAGAGAGAGAGAGAAGTGGTGATGTTCTTATTGAAATTAAAACTCCAAGGTCACTAGCATGTAATATACGCTTTATTTGAGCAAATTTCTTACAAAGTGTCAAACTACTTTCTTGCAAAATCCATGTGTAGCAGACGACAATCGTCGGAAGAGGGCGGGGAGCAGGAGGAGGAGGGGGCCGGGGCAATGGTTATTTGGTACTTCTTACATCAAAACAAAACATACAAAACCAGGTAACCAGGATAACAATAACTACTACTACTACTACTACTACTACTACTACTACTACTACTACTACTGCTGCTACTACTACTACTGCTACTACTACTACTACTACTGCTGCTGTTACTACTACTACTTCTACTACTACCATAACCACCACCACCATCACCACCACAACCACTACTACTACTGCCAAAACCAACGCCACCATCAACATCACTACCACAACCACTATTACTACTACTGATACTACTGCCACCACTACCATCAACTGCTACTACCACTACTACTACCACCACCACAACTACTACTACTACTACTACTACCACCACCACCATCAACATCACCACTACTTCTACTACTACTACTACTACTACTACTACTATATACTGCTGCTGCTGTTGCTGATAAAAATGATTATTATGGACGAAGATGTTGAAGATGATGACAATTAAAAGAACGCATAATGCTTTCAAATTTTCACCCAGGGCCGGCAGTCTTTGAGGGGAAGTGAGAGTCGATGAAATCGATCACAATACTCAACTCTTACATATTTTAAGAACCCCGAGAGGATGAAGAACAAAGTCGAACCCGATGGAATTTGATCCCAGAAGATAAAAATGCACGAAATCTGTGCTAACGGCTCTCCTCGCTGCTCTAACAACAACAACAACAACAACAACAACAATAATAATAATAATAACAACAATAATGATTATAATCCTTTCTCAAATTGGCACAAGGCCAGAAATTGGGGGAGGGGGATAGTCGATTATATTCGACCCCAGTACGCAACTGGTTTTTAATTTATGGACCCCGAAAAGATGAAAGGCAAAGTCGACTTCGGCGGAATTTGATCTCAAAACGTAGCACCCGGCATGCTAACGATTCTGCCAGCTCATCGCCTTAATAATAATAATAATAATAATAATAATAATAATAATAAGTGGCTGGACCCGTGAAAATTCACAGAAAACATAAAAAATATAAGCATCTGTAAACAGCGTACTGTACCATGTGAAATATTTGTATATTTACGTTCTGAGTTCAAATTCTGTCGAGGTTGACTTTGACTTTCGTCCTGTCGGGATCAATAAATTAAGTACCAATTGTGTACTGGGATCGATCTAATTAACTGGCCCGCTCCCCACAAAAAATTTAGGCCTAGAAAATAGTATACTCACAGTTACAGAATATAGAAAGTAATGTAACACAAATGACGATATACTTAATCCAACCAAAATACCTCAGTTACCCAAACGTAAACTATTTAACCTTAAAATACATCGTACATATTCAAAGAACCTGACATTATTATAGAAGTAGTACGGAAGAAGGAAAAGAAGTTTACAGATATTACCACACCTGGGGACGCATTCGTGTGTAACAAATAGCTGCTAAAGATGGACAGATACTAATTACTAAAAGATGAACTGGTGGGAAGTGAAGAGAGCAGATGTGATAACCACACGGATCAGCAAACAATTTATTTGTTGATGTTATAAATAAAAGCTCCGAATAACTTTAGATTCATTAGTTTCGGGAGCTTCTGTCTGAGGAGACACAATGACGGCGAAACGATGTTGTTCCAGCCTTCCGCTAAAACACATGTTCATTGCATCTAATTTGTTAGTGTGTGACGATTAGCGTACTCTACTTTCGAGCGGGTAGGAGGTCGATAGAGAAAAAGGAGGCGTTGGGAAAAAGGAGGCAGGGGATTGGGGATGCTATGAATTTATTGCAATATTATTATAGTATTGTATACGAATTATATAATATATTAAATATCAAATGATTCATAGTATACATAAATTAGTAAAATATAAAATATTTATTTATACAGAAAAGTAAGGGTGGGGACGCTGGTGGGGTATTATGCGGCCATGATTGGGCGGTGGCACAAATCGTTTCAGAACCTCTCATATAAAGTCATTGTAATGACGTGCTCGTCGTGGAAGAATGTGAATTAGAATTCTGTGTGATTTGAACAGTGAGAAAAATATTACTACTATAATATTGATTTAGATCTTTGCCACAAACAACAAAAATATTAGTGCAAACGTGATACATGACTGGTACTTAGAATTATCACTTCAATCTCAGAATAAGATTACTTACACCAGCTGTGTTTCTATCTGACATTTCAATCTGATACCGTTACGCTTTTCTTTTTTAGCTAAACATTCCACTCTTAGACTCCATCACACGAACAGCACCGACAACAACATAACAACAAAATGATTTATAACAAATAAATACATAAATATAATCAATACCGGGCGAATATCTGTGAAATTACTATATGTTCAGCCTCAGTTGCTGTACAATTGGCTGCGCCAGTTATTACTTCTAAAGTGGAACATTTCTTACCAAAGCTTTTTACTCTTTATTTATCATTATAGAATAATTAATGACAAGTTTCAGCTAACCACTACTCCTCTGTTTTTCCTTTTCAATGGCTGTCTTTCATCTCGTTTTATACTCGACGACTTCACGTCGATTACTTTATGATTGTTTTCTAGTGTATCTTTATCTATAAATAGTTTTCATTAGTAGTATTAATAATACTCATTAGATTTTGTTAATATTGATAAAAATCTGCCAAGTGTTATTTTATTTTCTGATTTCACATACGTACATACGTACATACATACATACATATGTACATTTATGTCTCTGCTTAGTTGTGAAGAATCTGATGGAAACAGATAAATCGGCAAATCTGGAAGATCATTATTATTATTATTATTATTATTAGTATTATTATCGTTGCTGTTATTATTATTATTATTATTATTATTATTATCATATCTAATGCGCAAGATTACTAGCCCGTGTGTGTGTTTTTGTGTATACACACACATACTCACACATGCACGTATGTACGTTTTTACACAGATAAATTCACATTTGATCATGCGTGTTTATATGCAAATACACATGAACATATACATTAGTATACAGATCTATATACGTGTCATATATATATGTGTATATGCAGAGACATGTATAACACTTTAACGCATATATACACAAACAGATACGAGCATAGACCTGTTTATAAGTTAGCTTTCTTTGACAACTGCTAGAAAAACATATACGGAATACAATAAAACACACAATAATACAGGGTTGAATGCAACGAACGTTATTTATGTGTTAATCAATTCTCCTTTTAACACAGACAAGTAATTCCTTGCATTAGACGAGTCCATTGTCAAAATCGCGCCTACCACATATGTTTCGCAAACGAAGGCAAGCAGTTTTCGACTCTGAGGTTGCTTGACCTAAATAGGTCCTTTGGTGCCTGCGACTGAAAGAACTGAGGATAGCCCCTTTCATTTCCGGTCAAGTTCACCGATTTTTGCTTTGTTTTTTTCTGTTCAATATTCACTCACACAAGGTAGCAAGACCTTACACCAAATTCAAGAAAACGATCAACACCTTAGTAATTGCGTTTATTCTCAGCAGCTGTCTGAAGGTTACAGGAATAAACAGCGGGTAGTGTGTACTCGGAGTAAGTATGGATGTTTGGGGCAACCGGATTGGATCTGTATCATAGTCATCATCTCTGATGACTGCAGCATCTATTTCTAGATTGTGAGGCCTCTTTTCTCCTTTCCTTTAATTTCTTTTCATTCGTGAGATTGCAGTATAAACCAAAACCTTTTTTACTAAGGGGACCCCTGTTATGCTTTTGAGTTCAATAAATTATAGTACCTGTCAAGTATATAATTATGCAATCAGCTAATTCCCTTTCCTCAAATTTAACAGGTTTTGTGTCGAAATTAGAAAACATAAAACGGCGAGTAGGCAAGATTGTTATATTCATACATACACACTACATACATGCGTGCATATATACATGCTTGCAAACATACACGCATAAACACATACGAACGTACGTATGTGTGTGTATATATATATATATGTATATGTGCGTGTGTGTGTGTGTATCTATATATATATATATGTGTATATATATATATATATATATATATATATATTTATGTATGTGTGTGTGTGTGTGTGTGTATGTATGCATGTATATTTGCCAGAATTCACTTCAGTACTTGCTTGGAGCGTTTGGTTTGTACCATAGAATTTACGTCATTATAGACCATCATTAACCGAAATTCAATATTGATGTAGTAACCTCGGTTCAAAGGTAAACCAGAGTGATCTGGTGAATACTCATCAAATTTAGTTGGTCTCAAGTCTGGAGAGTTCTGTGAGGCTGAGGTGGGGTTGGATGTAATCTATGTGTTCCTGGTGAACTTCAAACAGTTCATTAAAAAATGTGTAAAGTGAAAAGAAATACAAGAAAGCTGTAGGTCAATTACTAATATATATCAACTCTTTCAGCAACATTCGTATGAATGTTCTAGACACGTTTCGGACGTATTTCATCTCTACGGTGAGGAACATATATATACACACATCACCGTACCTTTTAAAGTGTTGATAGAAAAATCACTAAGTAAACATATAGTATCGGACACATACATATATATATGTGTGTGTCTATGTGCACGTATGTGTGTGTGTGCTTATGTGCATGTATGTATGCATGCATGCGTGCATGTATGTATGTATATTTGTGTACGATTCACGCTTAAATGTATAAATGTATTTGCTGTTATATATGTGTTAAACATTCATACACACATACAAAAAGGATTAAAAACTCTGGCAGATATCAATAAAGCATTCAGTATTTTTTAAAAAATTGGTTAAAAATGTTTAACAATCAGACATCAGTAAATGTAATGTATAATGCAAATGACAGGTAAATTCTCATGCATGACAGGTAAATCGAAATATCTTTAGAAAGAATTTCGAGAATTTCAGAGTATTTAACAAGTGTATATGTGTATGTCTGTATGTATGCTCAACGAAGTTACTCTGCCATTCACAACACTTTGCAGAACCAATTATCAATTACACCGAAATACTCGTTGCTTCCATAACGAGAATAATCTCACAAAACATTTTAATATGTTCATGAGAGTATGACTTGTCGAGTGCATGTCGAGTGTCTAGGTTTAGGCTTTCCCGTTGACTTCTGATCCCACAATGATTGTTAGACTGTGGTTGAGCTTGATCTATAGTTCAGTTACGTATTATTAAACGAAGTTAGAGAAAATGACTTACGAATTGTGAAGTTTGATGTTCTACCCAGGTAAGTCCTAATGATGTTGACCTATAACCAAAAGTGTTCAAGCCTTGGTTCTCCAGCATCCTCCTCTATCAAAATGCGCTGGTTATTGTGGGCATCGTTATTTTAAGAGCGGTTTGTGTTTGTTCGCAGTGTCAATTACTATTTCTAGCAGATTATGGGATTACGTATCGGCTTCCTTGTTGACACGATATTGGTTTATGTGGGTGTATATGCATCAAAAATACATGTCATTTCGGTTCTAAAATGGCTGCTAAGATCTAAGAAGCCTTTCTAAAACGATGTAGTGAATAGTTGTTACGGTAGCATCATATAAGAAAGTGTTTTCTTCAAAGGGAAAGCAAATTCAAATATCACCTCAAGTCGGCCTCTCCTGTGCAGTGAAATAACGAAGCTGCTGTTAGAGAGTACGTGATAAGGATTGGCCAGAGGTGCAGAGGAAAACATTAAAGTCAACTGTTGCTATCTACACTCCGTTGTCCTCTTGAAACCTCTTGGGGATACATCTATTATGATCACACCAAAGTCAACATGGAATCGTCGAAGTCTTTTATAGCTATCGATAAGCTATTGAAATTGATTTTAACTAAGTTTGTTTCTGTAATATGAAGTCTAAAGTCTTTTGACATAAACTTTTAGAAATAACGTGAAATATTAGCACAGGGTCATACACTCACAAACACACAGATGTCTGTACCTGTACTCACAGAAACACAGAAATATCCGTAAATATACAACACAGAAAAACACACAGATATTCACATACATATTTAATAAGAATCTAAAGCATTTTGGATACAGTTATGTTCGTGTTGTCGTTTATTCAAACGACTGGGGGAGTAAAGCGACGTGATAACAGACGAATGAAAATAATCCGAGGATAATGTGATAAGCCATTGAAATGTTAACGGTTATAAAATATACATTTATCTATTTGTCACAGGCAGATAAAATGATATATTCATCACCTAAGTATAAAGATGTGTGATATCATTCTTTTCAAACTCATATTTCTAAAACACTCGAAAGCAGATAAGGTGCGTTTCATTAATGAAGCTTTAGTGTAAATGAATGACTCAACAGTTTTTGCTTAAGAGAGCAACTCTCAGAATATCTGACATCAACTATGTGGGAAATAATCCTTTTTCTAGTAGGGAATTGGAAATATCGGAATGAACATTCATGAATTTTTCTGCAAGAATTTAATCAATTGTTCAAAACTACCAAAGGCACTAATAGGATGTTATACTCCCTCTTGTGACAGTTGTTAATATTACTTTATTTAACATTATTCGAAGCAATCAGAAAAGAAAAGAAAAACATTGACCTGTACTTGGTGAAATTCTTAGACGAAAGCCAGGTAAACGAAACTGGTTATTTCTCTAAAAACTATGTTACTATACGCAAAATTTTGTAACATTTTTCTAACATAAATATATTCTTTAAACATATAACACATGCCTTCTGTAGTTTTTCACTCTTTCTTGTCTTATATATATATATATATATATAGGGATATTTATATATTGGTATAAAAAACTGAAATGGTAGAACTCACTGAATCACGATGCATCGGTTTTATATTTTAGAAGCGTAACTGAAGCATCGTCAGTTTTGTGAATGCAACAGAACAAACTTTAAGTCAATTTAATGTCTTGAACGAAACTCTGGAATCTTGAGTCACTCTTTTAACTTACCGATGATTAACTATATATATATGTACGTATGCAAGTATGTATTCATGTATGTACGTATGCATATATATATATATATATATATATAATATATATATATATATATATATATATATATATATATCGGAAGAATTCATAAAAAAGCGAAAGACGAAGACAGGTGGTATAGACAACAAACAGATGTATTAGTATAATGCTCGGGAAGTGGAAAAAGTATTTAACGTTTCGAGCCTACGCTCTTCCACAGAAAGAAAAAAAGGAGAGAAAATGATGTATAGTGGCTACCGATCTATCATGACGAATATTGAGTTTATATATAATATAAACACAACACACACACACGTATACACATACTCACGCTCATATATATATATATATCCGTATATAGACAACCACACATAAATAGATATAAATAAAAATCTTGGCATTTGTGTGTGTAGCTGAGCATGGAAATTTTCTTCTATAAGCGTTTGTGAATATTAGTGCGTGTGTGCGTATGTCCATGTATATTAGTGTGCATATATTTGTATTGATAGCTGTGTGCGAAGCAAATTTAAGCTGGTACTGCTTTCGAATTACGTTTAATGGAAATAGTCTTTTCCGTTTGGCTTGTTTATAGATTGTATTG
The DNA here is from genome assembly GCF_006345805.1 of Octopus sinensis. Taxonomy (NCBI): domain Eukaryota; kingdom Metazoa; phylum Mollusca; class Cephalopoda; order Octopoda; family Octopodidae; genus Octopus; species Octopus sinensis. The sequence continues at coordinate 101,864,457 of NC_043002.1, forward strand.
CCAATTGCGTATTGCCGCTATTCTACGAGTTTCTGCTGAACTTTGCTCCTCTATAAACGTCACCTTTTAAACTGAATTGATTCAAGAAACCCTATTTGGTAGGCACAACTAACTATGTTATTAAGTTGAAGATAACAACAACAACAACGAAAGCTTTAAGAAAAATAACGAAATATAGCTCCGACCTGGATAAATGTAGAATTGTATAAAACCGTTGCGTTGCAGAATATATTTATTTCTTCTCTTTGAGATACGGGATACACTTGCTGTAAAAATATCTGTCCATTTTTGTAAAACGAAGCTGAAACATTAATGGATTAACACCCAACCCCTACACTCTCTCCTTCTTTCCTCCTGCAAAAACGAAATTGAGAAAACAGCAAAAAGATTGAAGTAAACAAGTACAACGTTAACGATAATATTAAAAACAAAATGGCGAACCAATACATTACGGAGAAGCAATTTTCGGCCATTGTTATTCACATATTAGTGGAGAGCCTCTACGTTGTTGTTCAATCCGCTAAAAGTAGTAACCTAATCTCACTTAAATCACCCACATTACCATAATAAAATAGGGAAGGACACACAAGATTGAATAGTCAGCGAATACTAAAAGTAAAATAGCAAAAAGAATATTCGGGGCTGGAATACATTTGATTACAAATCTACTGGAATTTAAACGACCTCGGGTTGAACAACAATAACAACGGCATGCTAGTGGATCGCCTAAAGTCTTGTTACTTTGCTTGTTTATTATTTTTGACTCAAGAGAATGAATAAAAGAAATTTGTTTCAGTTGTTTGCTGTTACAGAAGTAGATTGAAATCCAAAGTAGTTTTGTTTTTTTCTGTTTTTGGTTCAGGTTATAAATATACTAGCCTTGCTGATATCAATTTGTGTTCAGTATTACCTTTTAAGTATATTATCTTTTCGATAAAACCTGAAAATGCAGGGAAAAAGAAATTGTGCTGGACGAGTTCATTGTGGAGAAGGAAGGTGATGACATATCCTTGATAGTGATGTAGAAAATTACATTGAACCATGATAAGGTTGGTGTTTCATTTGCCCTAAAGAAAATAAAAGGGAAAGTAAGAGTAGAGGGAGAGAGAAGCGAAGAGAGATAAGGAGACAGAGTGAAAAAAGGGCAAGGAAGACACGGTGAGAGAAGCAGCAAAAGGAGGACAAGAAAAGGTAAAAAGAGGCCAAAACGTAAGGAGAAATGAAACGAACGGAGAAGGAAAAGAAAGAGAGAAAGTTGGTGATGATAATAGTAATAATAATAATAAGAAGAAGAAGAAGAAGAAGAAGAACGTGAAGAAGAAGAAGGATGTGAAGAAGAAGAAGAAGGATGTGAAGAAGAAGAGGGAAAAGAATACGACGATGACGAAGAAGACTATGAAGAAGACAAAATATACAAGTAGGAAAAAAACGTAAAGAGTTAAAAGAAGGTAGACAGATAGAGAGATAGAAAGAAAGAAGGAGAGGGAGATAAATAGACAGATATAGTTGTCTACATTTGAAATAAAATAGTTGTAAAAGCGTCTTTGCGTGTTTTGGCATGAAGAAGATAAAAACGGTGAACACTAATTTTAATAACCTTATAAGAAATATTAACTCAGAGTTACTTATGCAGGAGTTAAAGGACAGAAGCGATATTAATCATTCTGTTTTGAAATTTCCGTAAAACAATTGGAGGTCGAATTCGAACAGGTTTCATTCAGTGTCAGTTAATAGACGTTGCAATATTTGTCAAAAGTGTAATAAGGAAATGAGAAGGTAAACGTAACGATTGAAAACTCTTGTATGTGATCGGCATATCAACGGTTCTTTTTATCAACTTTCAGAGCAAGCATTGATGGAACGATGTGCTGAAGGGACCGTCTAATTCTTCGCTCTGGTGGCGAATTAGCTTGACAGTTGTGTTTTTTTTTTCCATACTCTCTGTGCTATTACGTTGCATATTTTGCCATTGAATCACTTTCAGAAAATTCCGTTACTTATGATTATGACTTCGATTTCAATCCAGACTCTGTCAGTCAATTATTTCACAGAGACTTTCTAATTGGAGGCAAACATTATGCTAATAATGTTTTGAATGTAACAGGCGAGGATATCTTAAATTGTGGTGCAGTTGATTGGGACCGTGGGTTTAAAAGACATGGCTACTTTGAGTCCACGTGATCAAGAGACTTTCAAATCTCCGCATCGCATATTTTCGTTGCAAACAATGCCTCGGACATACTACAATCCGTACGGCTTCTCAGCAAGGCCTACCTCACATAACTGCTTCTTCTTCTTCTTCTTGATCGCTTGAGCCAAAGAATGAGATTCTCTACATGTCTGGTCACTCGTCTTGCAAGAAATAAGCAGCGAAATATCCCTCAAATTACATCCAATAATTTTTATATATATAAAATAAAAAATAAACTGTTGAAAATATAAATCTTTAACTACAAAACAAAAGGAAAGTCAGGTATATCTCAGAAGGGATAACTTGGAAATTAACAGGTATAGTCCATAGGCTGTTTTACTGTCAATTATATGGGTCAAGACAAAGGGATTAAGTCAATTACATCAACCCCAGTGTGTAACTGGTGCTTTATTTATCGACTCCGAAAGGATGAAAAGCAAAGTCGACCTCGGCGGAATTTGAACTCAGAACGTAATAACAGACGAAATACCTAGGCGAAATATATTTTTTTCCAACGTCCTCTTCCGCATATACTCTTTTTTACTTGTTTCAGTCATTTGACTGCGGCCATGCTGGAGCACCGCCTTTAGCCGTACACCTCGACCACGGGACTTATTCTTTTTGTAAGCCCAGTACTTATTCTATCGGTCTCTTTTTGCCGAACCGCTAGGTGACGGGGACGTAAACGCACCAGCATCGGTTGTCAAGCAATGCTAGGGGAACAAACACAGACACACAAACAACACACACACATACATATATATATATATATATATATATATATATATATATATATATACATATATACGACAGGCTTCTTTCAGTTTCCGTCTACCAAATCCACTCACAAGGCATTGGTCGGCCCGAGGCTATAGAATAAGACAGTTGCCCAAGATGCCACGCAGTGGGATTGAACCCGGAACCATGTGGTTGGTTAGCAAGCTACTTAACACACAGCCTCTCCTGCGCCTATGGAAGCATGTAGATAGAATTTTCTCTATGAACTTCTTCAGTAAAACTATGGGAGTCTTATAAGTTTAAGTCGATTCCATCACCAATGTATTCAAATCTGTGAAGGGAATGGGTGCAAACTTTGCTCCATCAATTTACCCCTTCACTACGTAGGAGGCTGCATTGTTCATCGGCTCTTAACTCTCTCGATCAACAAAATAAAACAAATCAATTGCAAACTTCACACTTTAGGCTCGATTTTTTGCATTTCTGTTGTGATAGTGAAAACTTAAAAAAACCAAATTCAATCTGAGTAAAATGGAAAATGTGACAAAAACAACAAATATAACAATAAAATAAAGCATCTACCCCCACCCTACCACCCACTAAAAGCCTCTACCCACGAAAAAAAAAAGACACAGATAACAATTACAAAGTAAATAAATGGCCAAACCCCTTCTTAGAATTATATCCTGACAACAATCTTAAGAAAAATAAATAGTGTGCATCTTATTAAGTAGTCTTCTTTGAGAGATTGTCTGCGAAAGGGATGGTCATGGCAGGTGCATGTTGGATCATTTGTCTCAGTGATGAGGTTAGACTCGTGGTTAAGCAACAACATTAAAATTCTCGCAAGACTAGCAAAAATTAGTAAAAGAAACCTTGCATGCAATTTAGTTTCTGGTGCAAAGGATGATGCTATTATTAGAAGTGGCAGTAGCGGCAGCAGCAGCAACTACGGCAGCAACCATAATTCCGGTAGAAGCAAAACCAGTAGTAGTAGTAACAGCGTCAGCAGTAGTAGTAGTAGTTAGTAGTAGTAGTGGTAGTAGTAGAAGCTGTAATAGTGGCAGCAGAAGTAATAGTAGTAGTAGTAGTTGTTGTAAATGTAGTAGTAGTAGTAGTAATAGTAGTAGTAGCATCAGCAGTAGTAGTAGCAGCAGTAGTAGTAGTTGTTGTAATAGTAGTAGTAATAGTAGTAATGGCAGCAGTAGCAGCAGCAGTAGTAGAAGTAGTAGTTGTAATAGTAGTAGTAGAATCAGCAGTAGTAGTAGTAGTAGTAGTAGTAGTAATGGCAGCAGTAGTAGTAGAAGTAGTAGATGTAGTAGTAGTAGTAGTAGTAGCTGTAATAGTAGTAGTAGTAGTAGTGGCAGCAGCAGCAGTAGTAGTAGTAGTAGTTGTAATAGTAGTAGTAGTAGCAGTAGTAGTAGTTGTAGTAGTAGTAACAGTAGTAGTAGTTGTTATAGTAGTATCAGGAGCAGTAGTAGTAGAAGTAGTAGTAGTAATGGCAGCAGCATTATCAGTAGTAGTAGAAGTAGTAGTTGTAATAGTAGTAGTTGTAATAGTAGTAGTAGTAGTAATTGCAGCAGTAGTAGTAGTAGTTGTAATGGTAGTAGTAGTAGTATTAGTTGTAATAGTAGTAGTAGTAGCAGCGGTAATAGTAGTAGTAGCAGTATTAGTTGTAATAGTAGTAGTAGCAGCAGCAGCAACAGCTGTAACCGCTCCAACTACGGGAGATATAGTAAGAACTGAGAGTAGAATCTGAGATGGTAGTAATAAGAGCATCATCAGCAACAGTAGCAACAACAACACCAGCAGCAGTAGCAGTCGTTGCTACATTAGCAACAGCTGCAGCAGCAGCAGCAGCAGGAGCAGCCGTGCTAATTTCAGCATCGTAATTAGCGTTGCCTTTCTCACTATTATATTCTTTTACAGTGGAGGCGCAATGGCCCAGTGGTTAGGGCAGCGGACTCGCGGTCGTAGGATCGCGGTTTCGATTCCCAGACCGGGCGTTGTGAGTGTTTGTTGAGCGAAAACAGATAAAGTTCCACGAGGCTCCGGCAGGGGATGGGGGTGATCCCTGCTGTAGTCTTTCACCACAACTTTCTCTCACTCTTACTTCCTGTTTCTGTTGTACCTGTATTTCAAAGGACCGGCCTTGTCACTCTCTGTGTCACGCTGAATATCCCCGAGAACTACGTTAAGGGTACACGTGTCTGTGGAGTGCTCAGCCACTTGCACGTTAATTTCACGAGCAGGCTGTTCCGTTGATTCGGATCAACCGGAACCCTCATCGTCGTAACCGACGGAGTGCTTCCATCCATTCTTTTACTCTCTTTTTTTTTTATTCTTTTACTTGTTTCAGTCATTTGACTGCGGCCATGCTGGAGCACCGCCTTTAGTCGAGCAAATTGGCCCCGGGACTTATTCTTTGTAAGCCCAGTACTTATTCTATCGGTCTCTTTTTCCGAACCGCTAAGTGAGGGGGACGTAAACACACCAGCATCGGTTGTCAAGCTTCTTTCAGTTTCCGTCTACCAAATCCACTCACAAGGCATTGCTCGGCCCGGGGCTATAGCAGAAGACACTTGCCCAAGATGCCACGCAGTGGGACTGAAACCGCAACCATGTGGTTGGTTAGCAAGCTACTTACCACACAGCCACTCCTGCGCCTATATGCGTCCGTTTTATTTATATTTCACGTGAATAATTTACTAAGGATTATAAATATTTTCGTTCCTTGTTAAAAACGAGGAAAGCATGATATTGAAGGGATTTCATTTGCAAATTTAGCCTGTGGTCACTACTTCGCAGTGCCCGGGAGGGGATCATTTGTGTACCTGGGTACCTGCATTGGATGTGGTCGCCGTTTCGCATGCTCCCTCCAACGAAGGCTTTCTTAGCCTTTCTTTAAAATTCGCTTTTATTGAAAGTCAAGATGTTGAGCGAGCGAAGACAGAGATCTGTTGTTCAAAGACAGGCGCAGATACGGATGTGTGGTTCAGAATCTCACTTCGCAACCACCTGGATTCAGGTTCAGTCTCACTGCATGGCATCTCGGGCAAAACTCTTCTACTCCCAGGCCGACCAATTCATTGAGAGGAAAACTCGTAAACGGAAGCTCAGTATACATACAACACACTAAAATCCCAGACTCTGCTACTTCTGCTAATACATAGATACATACACATGCACACACACACACACACAAACACACACACATATATATATACTTGGCACATATATATATACATGGCATATCTCTTTCTCTTTTACTTCTTTCAGTCATTTGACTGCGGCCAATGCTGGAGCACCGCCTTTAATCGAGCAACTCGACCTCAGGACTTATTCTTTGTAAGCCCAGTACTTATTCTATCGGTCTCTTTTGCCGGTATGCATGTATGGATGCATGCATTTATGTATGAATGAACGGGGATGCGTCTTTGTGTCTGAATTTGTTTTCCAACACCACCCAACAACGTCCGGTGTTTGCATCCTTTAACTTAGCAGCTCGGAATCAGTGACCGATTAAATATGTACCAAATCTAAATTAACTATCCGAATCGATTTGTTCGACACCAATCTTCTAGATGGTGCCCCAGTATGGCCGAATTTAACGAATGAAACGCCTAAAATACACAAGATAACTGGCGATGGTTCGTTTCCCGCCTTTACTGATATCTCTAACAGTTGAAGGTTGAATGAAATTATCAAGATGTAAAACAGTCAAGCGAGTGGCACCGGGAGCGGGTGTCTAGTTAAATAACTTCAACATCAACACTGGTAATATATTTATTTACTGCCCACAAGGGGCTAAACATAGAGGGGACAAACAAGGACAGACAAAGGGATTAAGTCGGTAACATCAACCCCCAGTGTGAAACTGGTACTTTATTTATCGACTCCGAAAGGATGAAAAGCAAAGTCGACCTCGACGGAATTTGAACTCAGAACGTAACGACAGACGAAATACCTATTTCGTTACTACCCACAAGGGGCTACACACAGAGAGGACAAACAAGGACAGACAAACGGATTAAGTCGATTATATCGACCCCCAGTGTGAAACTGGTACTTTATTTATCGACTCTGAAAGGATGAAAAGCAAAGTCGACCTCGGCGGAATTTGAACTCAGAACGTAATGACAGACGAAATACCTATTTCTTTACTACCCACAAGGGGCTACACACAGAGAGGACAAACAACGACAGACAAAGGGATTAAGTCGATTATATCGACCCCAGTGCGTAACTGGTACTTATCTAATCGACTCCGAAAGGATGAAAGGCAAAGTCGACCTCAGCGGAATTTGAACTCAGAACGTAACGACAGACGAAATACCGCTAAGCATTTCGCCCGGCGCGCTAACGTTTCTGCCAGCTCACCACCTTATTACCAGCTCTAGCAACGATACCAACGCTACAATAGTCATAGCAACAATAGCAACAATTATAAGCCGCAGCAATAATAACGACAACCTCAGTAACACGGTAGCAAAACAGCAGTAAGAGAGGCATTAGCAACGACGCGAGAGACAATAGATAGAGCTGCGAACACAGCAGCAGCAACATGTACATCAAAAGTAACAACAGCAGCAGCAGCAGCAATAACAACAACCTCAGCAGCACCAAGAAATGTGACGAGATCGGCGGTAAGCAGAAGAGCAGCGTGAACAACGGTGCTTTGCAGCAGCATAAGACTGCATAAGCAGCAGAAGCGAGAACGAGCACAGCAGCAATAGCAGCAGCAGCAGTAGCCGTAGCAGCAGACACATCAGCAACGGGGGGAAAAAACGTATCAGATGCAGCAAACGGACAAACTACTGCAGCAAATATAGCAGCGGAAGTAGCGGAAGTTGCAATGAGAAGCTGCAACTGCAACGACGAAAGAAATTTCAGCAGCAGGGACATGTGTAAGTGTTGCATAAACAACAACTGCAACAACAACGGTTTTGTTGCAACGGCTGCAATAACGGACAACAGCAAAAATAACAACTGCAACAGCAGCGACAACAACGACTTCAGATGCAGCAGCTACTGCAACTGTGACGAAAATAACTGCAAAAACGGCCTCAGCAACAAAAGTGCAACAACAACAGGAAGGAAAGCGATAGTAACGACAACAACAACAAAAACAAAGTGAAAGTAACGACAACAACAACAAGAACAAAGTGAAAGAAACTGAGCTCAAAATGGGGCTTCAGAGTGGTGATCCGGTCTGCTTGAAATAGCAGCCAGGTAATCCTGAAATCATGCCTTATCGAGTTAAGGAGGAAAGGGCATGTTTGATATTGTTGTCCAGGTTTATAGAAGGTGTTGAGGGTGGGGGGGGGATCATAGGAGTTAGTCACGGACGAACATCGATGATCATCGATGAGAACGAGCACAGCTGGGGAAAATGTATAGGAAGAAAGAAGAGGTAAAGAAAGAAGACATGAAGGTACAGACACGATGAGCAAGATAAAAAGAAAAGGAAGAAAAAGAAGAGGAGAAAGACATTGAATAGAAAAGGGAAGAAAATGACGACGTGGACGACGATGAAAAGAATAAAAAGAGATGGGAAAAAGATGAGGAATAAGAAAACAAAGAGAAAATTAAATGATAAAGAAGAAGGAAAAGAAAACAAGAAAAGGAACAAAGGAAATGCGGGAAAGGATAAAGAAAAAGGAAGGAAAGAAGAAGAAAAGGAAGAAAATAAAAAAAGAAGAATAAAGATGGAAAAGGAAAAAAAAATGAATAAAGGTAAAATGGGAAAAAAGATGTAGAAGAAATGCAAAAGATGAGGAAGAGACTGATGTGAAAGAAAAGGAAAGAGGAAGCAAAATAATTATAATAAAACAAAAAACTAGGGGCTGCAAGATTTGCCTCCTAATTTTCTGCTGAAATTATCTTGAAGAAAATCAGAGAGAAAATGACAAAGTTTGAAGAATTCTCAGTAGAAGACACGTGATCCATTCTCTAATTTTGCAGGCAAATAAATATTTGCAGAGGTAATTTACTGTCTTAACTGGCAATTCTAGTCATTATTGATTAAAATGCATCCGATTACCCCTCTACCACTCTAAACCGTTTTAACAAATCAGATTTAAAGACAAGCGAGTCTCTTTCGAGGTCAGGTTCAACTACTGGTAGACAAATTAATTAATTTTAAATGTTATCCTGAATGGAGGTGAATACTAATGATATTCTTATAAATTATATATAAAATGTGGAGGAGGACACAGAGGTTGTTTTCATGTCTATATTAGGTGTGAGGAAATAAAGGCATCGTCATTAAGGCAAGATAGTGTTGGTAAAGTAAAGCAAGATTCCCCCCCTCTTCCTCGGCGTTACTGTGTCCAGTGCTAGGAGCCATACGACCTGGTTTTCTTTGCCTGTAAGTGACCGAAATGAAAACACTTTCTTTGAACAAGACGCCATTGATCCGCCGCTTTACTCATTTACAGTGGAGTGAACTGGAGGAACGGGAAAATGGAGAGTTTTGCTGAAGGACACAACGCACCACCTCCCCGTTTCCAGGAATCAAAATCATGATCTTCCGATTATGGGTAGAACAATCGAACAAGTTGGCCATGGCCCTTCTCATAGGTGTTGATCGTTTAAATCAACTCTGTGCTGGAATACTTCTATGGTAGTGGTACGTTGTCAGTGTTCTAGGATTATCAAACCATACTGGTTACAGTTCCTTAAAGAGGGTGTAGTACAGGGTGAGTTCGTTGTGGTTTGTACTGTATGGATTGAAAGTCGCTGAGAATTACTTTATTCAAGACGGTAGTTAAAGAAAATGGAATCCAGCTGCAAGTATTTTGAGATTTCAGTTGCACTCGAATCACAAAAATGACAAGCTGTAGAGATTCAATATTTTTTTCTACTCTAGGCACAAGGCCCGAAATTTTTGTGGAAGGGGCCAGTCGATTAGATCGACTTCATTACGCAACCGGTACGTAATTTATCGACCCCAAAATGATGAAAGGCAAAGTCGACCTCGGCGGAATTTGAACATAGAGATTCAATATTACCACAGGGTTCATGTAGCAATTGAAGATGGAGCCAGATATCATGGATTGATTCAAGTTTATCTAGAGTTCATGCATTAATTTGATGGTGATACAGACTTTGTACAGCTGTTCAGTGTCAATCTATAATTCATATAATTCATGTAAGGATGCAACATTGAAATGGAAGTCGTGTAGTGATTGAAAGTCGACCTCAAATTTATCTTGTAATTTAATCTTGATTCTGACTTTATTTAGTTATTTAAAGTCAAACCACTGCGCTGGAGTTCGTGTCAAGCTGTCTCTTTGACCTAGAGGTCATGTAACGGTTCAAACTCGATCTAAAATTCATGCAGGCAAACTGTTATATAGTCACTCTGACTGCAAGAAATGGCATGTGTGGTTCTTAAATGGCACACTACTGTTTTAAATCAGTAAAGGGCACATTATGTGGTATAGCGCTATTTATCTTTAAAATAAGGAAGGTTCACGGTTGGAATGACTTGCTTGATCAGGAATTTTATGATTTAAACTTCAGCAATATATATATATATATATATATATATATATATATATATATTCTCTTACGTTATTTCACGCTACGGTCGCCTGTTTCTGTACGAGAACTTGAGTACTTCAAAACAGGAAAAAAAAAGAAAAAACATTTGGAGCTGGCTTCTGAATAAACTGTTCAACGTTTCAACATTAAACATTAAAATATATTTCACATAGAATTATAAACGCTGTGAGTTCAATCATAATAATAATAATAATAATAATATATATATATATATATATATATATAATATATATATATATATATATATAGGCGCAGGAGTGGCTGTGTGGTAAGTAGCTTGCTAACCAACCACATGTTTCCGGGTTCAGTCCCACTGCGTGGCATCTTGGCAAGTGTCTTCTGCCGAAAGTGTCTTGGCAGGTGTCTTCTGACCAAAGCCTTGTGAGTGGATTTGATAGACGGAAACTGAATGAAGCCTGTCGTGTATATATGTATATATGTATGCGTGTGTGTTTGCGTGTCAGTGTTTGTCCCCCTAGCATTGCTTGGCAACCGATGCTGGTGTGTTTACGTCCCCGTCACCTAGCGGTTCGGCAAAAGAGACCGATAGAATAAGTACTGGGCTCACAAAGAATACGTCCCGGGGTCGATTTGCTCGACTAAATGGCGGTGTTCCAGCATGGCCGCAGTCAAATGACTGAAACAAGTAAAAGAGTAAATATATATATATATATATATATATGTGTATATATATATATATATATATATATGCATATATAATTACACACACACACACGCGCGCGATGGAGTTGAAAACAGTTTCCGTCAATCAAGTTCACCCACAAGGCAATTTTCTGCCTGGGGTTATAATAGAAGACGGTTGCTCTGGGACCACGCAGTGGAACTGACCCACAAACCACCTGTTTGCAAAGCAAGCGTCTCCTCCCCTCGCAGTCATGCCTACGCCTGTCTGTGTGTCTAGATTAGATTTTTGCAGGGGTTAATCAACAAGAACAAAAACATCTACAACAACAACAACAACAACAGCAACAACAACAACAACAACAACAACAACAACAACAACAACAACAACAACCACCACCAGGCAATCAACCAAAGAAATATTGAGGAAAGTGTCAGTATGTAACAAGTGGGTAGCAACAGAAATTGGTAAGGATGGAACTATCATCAACGGTTCGATGACTAATAGAGAAGAATACAAAGTCACAACAGCACACTGAGTGAAACAAGTAGGTCATGATGTGGAAGGGTTGCTGGGGGTGGGGTTGGTGTGCTCGTTTAGAATGTTCATCTGTGTGTGTGTGTGTGTAATACAGAGGTGGGTGTTGTTAATCTAGTGTTTGTGGGGCGGAAGGTGGCGAATGAGTCAGACAATTTTGGACTCAGAGATCGAAAAACGATTTTTTTTTTTTTTTCAGAAAATTAATAGTAATTGTATAATAATATAAACTTATTCCATTTCGATGCCAATTATAGATTAATCAGGTTGTTTTCAATTGTTATTGTTGCTGTCGCTCTCGTTGCTGCTATAACAACAACAATGATAATGATGATGATAATAATTATTATTATTATTATCATAATTGTTCTTGTTTATATTGTTGTTACCATAATTTTGTCCTTCTTCTTATTCTTATTATTATTTTCATTTTTATTATTATTGTTGTTATTAATTTATTATCATTATAATTTCTTTCATTTGCCTCAAGGTTTTAATGGCCCCAAGGTTTGGGACGGAACAAAGGCGAAACAGCAAAAATAAAACAATGGGGAAGGGAGAGAGAGAGAGGGGGGTGGATAGTAGGGGAGGGAAATAGGAACATGTAGATGGGATTAAACCGATAGATCAAGTAAACAACAAACAATTATAAACAAAAAACAACACCAAAATATTGTTCTGATAATAGAGCTAGAATGTAAGAACCTTAATTTGAACCCCAAGACTGAGAGGTTAATATATAGGTTGAATCGTGGAAATTAACGCATATTCTTGGGTAACCCTGAGACAGCTGAAGGGCGAGTGGCTTCATACAACTTTCTTACAACTTTCGCTGCCAAAAGCTGCATAGTTTGCACAAGAAAATGTCGACGCTCTATTTAAGTCACTCTCAGAGATGACTGACAGAAGAATACATCTCTTACAGTGTGCTTGTCAATATTTATACACACACACACACACACACACACAGACACACACAGACACACACACACACACACACACACACTTACTTACAAGGTGAGCAAAAGTGTACGTACGCCACTATGTGTATATACAAAACCAAAAATTGAAACACGAACACAGCAAACGACAATAAGACATCCGGACAGATAGACGATACAAAGACGGACAGGAAAATCAACAAAATGACGGACAGAACAAACAACAAAAAGACAGAAAAGAAACAAAAGACTCGATTGCCGGCCGCGAAGCATCTTATATTCCTGCCTCTTGACTCTCATCGCTTATGTTCATCTGATATGTTTCTATCTTAAGACTTTCACACTACAGATGCTACTTCAACTTGATTATTCTTTATGATTGTTTTTGTTGTTATATTCTTGTTGTTTGTATTTATCATTGAGTAGCATTTTCTCCGTATGTTTTCCTTTGTTGTACACATTCGCTTGCTTTCAACCCCAAAATTTAATGATCTTAGCTTAGATTTTTGGAGCTAGCCAAATTTGAACAGTCTCAAGTGTAACCGGCTGAAACTGTAAATATGATCTGGAAACTTGACTGACGAGCGATGGCTGCGAATGACCCATCCTTGATTTCCCCAGTCCGTCTTAGTATTGTCTATCTATCCGGATATCTTATTTTCGTCTGTTGCGTTCTTGTTCAATCTTTTTGATTTATGTATATATATATATATATATAGATAGATAGCTAGATAGATAGATAGATAGATATGTCTAACCGTTACACCTGTATGTATACATATACATATATATATATATATATACACACATATGATGCTAAAGGTGCTCATAATGACGACGGTAGGAAAATAACAGCATTCTTTCCCATAAACTAAGTGTATGTTTCCAGTCACTTTGGCTGCAGAGTTTCTTTTTTTGTACTCATAAAGCATTACGTGCCTTAAATGCTCTTTCGATACTTCTATGTTAGAACGGGTTTTAATCAAAGAAATTTTAATTCTATTATTCTGTCAAATAATATTTAATTAGTTTAAATGTACACAAATGCATAAAAATAATTCTTAATTCATTAGAAATTCTAAAATACTATTAAATTTCATTCAATTTTAAAAAAGGTAAAATCGGACCATTTCGGGTGTCAGTCCAGTATGCGTTACCGGGGATCTGAAATATCAGCAATACATTAATATCGAGCGTTCTCGTTCACCAAGAGTTTTCCTCATGTCGCTTAGTTTTGAGCTGTGTAGTTCAGTTTTTAACACTGTACGTCTTCAATGGATTTTCCCTGAACGAAATACCGTAGCCTGAACGTTTTTGAAGAAAACACATACATCATGTGACATAAATGTTTCTTATAGTATTGGAGCTGCTTCCAACTTAACACTATACACGCACACACACACACACCACACACACACACACACACACAACACACACTTCATGGACACACTCTCATATACGCGCCCATGCCAGTCACGCATGCACATATTAGCTGTTATACATATGCGTTTGCCCCCCACACACACATAGAAGCTCACGGAATCTTAGGCTCTCGCACACTTACATACACACGTGTTCGCCTTCCTCACGCATATACACTCACACATCATCTACACGCACATACACATGCTTCGCAGTCTAGGTCAGCCGGGTCACTGCTATCTCCCCTTACATCGGCTTAGTTTTTCCGGCATTTAAACATGTCGAACTCGCATTCCCGACACATTTTTTCTCTCTTCATATTTTCTCTCCGTCCCTTTCTACCTCTCCTTCCTTTCTGTCGAAAAGCGTAGGATCGAAATCTCAAACGCCCTTCCATTTTACACAAGTTTCAAACTAACACACCTGATTTTTCTTTTTCCGTATGTATATATATATATATATATATACATATATATATTGGATTAGCTGTGTGCTACGTAGGTTCTGGGTTCAGGGTACTATAGCCTCGGGCCGACTAAAGCTTTGTGAGGGGATTTGGTAGACGGAAACTGAAAGAAGCACGTCGTGTATATATATCTACGTACATACATATATAAACCATTGAGCACTTCTTTTTGTAGTCTTATAAACACTTTTGTCTCCATAAAAAGAGGTAAAATTATCTCTTTGTCAACTACACACACACACACACACACCACACACACATACACATATATATATATATATATACTTACTTTCCAAATCCCGGTTAACAACCACGGAATAGGTTGCAAGCTTTCCAGGTGGAGAGAACCAGTCTTATATGGAAGTATTGACAGAAATCATATCGTTATTGTCAAAACGTAACATATTGTAAATATATATGCTTGTAAATTTTCCAGTAGCATGATAATTGTTTGACGAAGCTCTGCCTTTCCTTCAAGCCGGGCTTATCGTGAGCAGAGCTCGGCTGAAGGATCTCATTAAAATCTATGACAAACATATCAACAACTCAGAATGTTGAATGTGTGCAAAAAAATGACAGCGACAATAAATAGCAACAATAGAACGATTAATATTTCCATGACTAATGGAGAAGAAATATAAAAATGTAGAACGAAAAAAATGTAGGTTATGGTGAGGAGTTACTGGCGTGGGAGGCTGGTGCGGTGTTGGAAATGGAGGATGATGGTAGTGGTGGTGATGGAATAGTGGAAGTTTCTGCGAAGAAAAGCAACGTATTTACTGTTGGCAAAGTGCATTTCTAGCACTGTTAGCAGACCAACAAGTTCTTTTTCAAGTTATTACTACTGTCTGGCTCTCAGTTCAAGCCCAGTTTCTGTTGACAGAATAAGCGCAGAAAATACCCTTGCACACAAATCAGGGAGTGTTTTTTTTTTCTATTTCTTCTTTATTAGATGAGGAAATATTAATCGTTGTATCGTTACTATTTATTGTTGCTTTATATTTTGGCTGCTAAATATAGCAATTGAATCCAGTGTTTCTTAAATCATATCTTAAATGAATTACCTGGTGTCTTTCACGTGTATCATTAATTCGCATAAGAGACAGACACAATGGTACTTTTACTACACGTAAATACAGTAGACCACATCCAAAAGAAAGACACCTGATTGATTCCTAGGAGTTCAATCACCACTATAATCCATTCTTAGCTGTCATGAATACGCTGTCACTTCACTCTTCTTTTCTCGCCTCTATAATATGCGAACGCTAATCCTCAGAGTCATCTAATTCTTTATCACCTAAAACCATGCCCCCCCTCTCTCTTTCTCTCTTTCCCTTTCGCAACTCTTCTATTCGTCACTCATACATTCGCTCCTCAGAGCAGGATTTAATTAATTCTTTTTTTTTAATCAGTTTATATTTTCTAAAGTATCATCTCTCCGGAATTCTCTTTCATCGGACTTTACTTCTCAGAATGTCATCGCTTTGGAATTCTCTTCTGCCTCATTCTTTTCCTGTGACGATCGACTGTTAAATGTTCAAGACGAACACCAAACTAACTCGATCCTGGAAGTTTTTCAATGTACATAAACGTAACCATTTCCTCATGAGTAAACTATTCAGAAAACGTCAACTTCTAGTAAAATACTCACATTTTCAATGTAGAGAGAAAACTCGCCGGATATTTAGGGCGTCGGATAGAATGTGTGCGCATTGAGTTCTCAAACCTCAATGAACAGCAAATTTGCCTTTCCTTCTTTCCTAACCGACCAAATTCGTAACAAAACCGGACTGATAGAATTGTAACAGCACTGTACCGAATACCTTGTGGTTTATCTCGAGTTCCTTCATAGCCTACACATGTGGTAGACTTATTCTGTCTCCTATTTTAAGACAACTATCTGGCACATTATGTACTGTAACGGATTCCACTCTGTTGCATGGATTTGATCCATGTCTCTATCAGAAAGTAATTTGCTCACCTCATTCTCTGAGGCCCCCAAAGCATTATGTGCACAACTACTTTCCTCGTTAAAAATTATATAAAAAAAACACGTAGATGAGAATTTAATCTGTGTTGTAGAGTGAAGTTTTGAAATAAAGAAGCCTGAAGGTTTAATGTCAGAAATTTATGACCGGAAAACCAGTTAGAAACAAAGCAAAGACAATTCATTCGTTCTGAAATGATTAAATTTAGCTCAAATGACACGTGAGTAAATTGCAGATAGAAAACGGAAAATTTTCTTTCATTAGTGAACATTTAACTCCTTCCGCTCCTTGCCAAATATTTGAGTTTAACCAAATAGAAACAAATATTTATGATATCTAGCTCATTCCATATTTATGGACTTCTGACCAATAAAATAATGGAACGTCATGGAAAATCAACAAGGCGAGGAACCATGAAATATATAGCATCATTTATCAGGTTTATGATTTTCAAAGATCCTTTTCCATTAGTTAATTAAATATAAGAATTATCCTGAAATTTATACTAGCAAATAAATAAATAAATGAATTATTTTACCTATGTTTTCTTTTGTTTGTGTTGAGTATTTAAATTAGGCAAAAATACATTAAAATTACGCCAATTGACATCCTTTATGACTGGAAATAAAAACAACATATTTTTAAATCTAAAATTTCGTAATTTTCCTAAAAAACACTATCTGAATAAGTAAAAAAAAAATAAATAAAAGAAAGGAAAAAACACTCTAAGAGATTTTAACATTCCGCTTGAAATTCAATTGTGAAAATTTTGTGTTTCACCGAAATAAACATAATTTTATTTCATGGCACACGCACCTATACACAAACATAGAAAACAAAAATTTATATATATGTTAAAAAAAAAGCAAGAACAATACCATAATATGTATCTATATTTCTTACTAAATGACATGTATAGCCTGTTATATCAGGAGAAGAAGAAACAAATGCTTGTTTATATCGCTTCTCTTGCAATTATCTCCAATCGCATAGATATACGATAACACATTAATTCAAATACCCAATTATATTTTATAGACACTCTGCGTTTGTTTTCAGATTTTTAAGGAAATTTCCATCAATCACACTGAAAACAGAGTACGTTGAATACATAAATATATAAGTGCCATAACTTCGTAGTTCTATTATTTTCTTAATGTTTTCCAATAAAATACCCTTTCACATTCATCCATATTTCAAAATTTACTTCCAATAACAATGAAGCAGATATTTTTTTTTTATTATTCTAGTTTACACATTTTGTTTGCTTTGTTATTTTGTTCTTCCTTATATTCACAACATATACACGCCGACTTCAAATAGAAGTGCATAATAAAGCTAAAGTGACTATACAGCAGTTATTCTACATATACTTGTGTCTATTATACAGTTTGTATAGATGTGGCTATATACATACGCGTAGAGCAGTATTTACCTTTAATGTAAGTATATTCGATTACGCGAACGAATTTGATAAATTGCAAAATATATCGATTAATATTTGAAGTAATAAAATAGTACATGAAAGCGGAATGGTAAATACATGCATATGTTCAAATATAGACTGAAATACGGCGAGTCGGAGACACAAACACAATCAGTACATGCTTAACATAGAAAAATATGCATAGACACCTACATATATATATTATATATATATACATATATCACGGGATCACGTGACCGACCAGGCCATCTGATGTTGTTACACATCGCTGGTCACAATGCATTTGCATTGTTTTAGCCTTCGAATGACGCCACTCCGCTGGCTAAGCGAGCAAGCAAGCCAGCCAACAGAAGAAAGAGTGGGAGAACGAGTGGTGAAAGAGTACAGCAGGGATCCCCACCACCCCCTGTCGGAGCGTCGTGAAGCTTTTAGGTGTTTTCGCTCAATAAACACTCACAACGCCCGGTCTGGGAAACGAAACCGCGATCCTGCGATAGCGAGTTCGCTGCCCTAACCAGTGGGCCATTGCGCCTCCACATATACATACACACACACACACACACACACACACACACACACAACACACACACACACACACACACAATATATATATATATATATATATAATATATATATATACACATACATACTGTTCTTTATGCATGTGTTTAGATAGACGGACGGTATGTTTATATATTCGTTTATATACCTAGCAATGTGCGCGCATTGGCAATTGTATGTTTGTACGTACGTGTGTATGTGTGTGTGTGTGCGTTGCCGCCCGTTCTTGTTTGCATTCTCTTCTGTAAGTTGTTTTAGTCTAAATCTTTCTCTCGCCCGAATTTTACTCTTCATTTTATTCTTCCAATTATTCTCTGTATATATCGTTTCTTTCCTTCCGCATTTCCTTTTATCTTTCTTACTTTCTTTCATTGTTTCTTTTTCTCACTGGATATATATATATATAATATATATATATATATATATATATATATATATCTATATAATATCGTTGTGCGCTACGCATGAACATATGTACGGGAAGAAGGCAGTTAAAAAGAAAAGCAAAGTCTCTGTCGAAGAGACAAATACTTTTAAAAACTGAGTTAAAACTTTATTTTATTTAAAGCCTAAATAAGGCATCAATCCATTGTTGAACACTGTCTTCAAAACATGGACCCGATAACTTAAGGATGTCGCTATGAATATGAAGGCATTAAAAGCAAAAGTACAACAACAATTATACATGTATGTATAGATATAATACAATAAGCAAGTTAAATGCATTGTGTATTAATAATTTAGGTATTATTCAGAGGCTCACAACTCTTCAATATCCTCCCGAAGAACCTGAGAGACCTGCATGGGGTGGATGCAGATGTCTTTAAAATAAAACTGGATTTCTTCCTGTCAGGTGTCCAGGATGAAACAGCTTCACGGCAGCTGCATCGAACTCTCTCATGCACAAAATGGCAATTGCTAAAAAGCATTCGTGAAGTAAAATCATGTAGCAAAACCAAATGGCGGTTCCCCAGCATGGCCACAGCTCGTGAGCTGAAACTAGATAAAATAAAATAAAATATAAAGTATTATACCAACAGTATATTGGATAAGTATTATCCCTTAGTGGGTTGGATCCACAACCCCTAACTTACTTGGTATATATATATATATATATATATATATATATATATATTATATATATATATATATATAGGGCAAATAAGAAAATGGAGTTGTAATCAATGAAGAAGCATCAACCAGTAAACATTCAGTTGGATCTGTTTATTAATTAATTACAATCATAAGTATAAGTAATCAAAATAAACAAATAACATACACAAATAAAGAAGTAAATATATAGAAAAAATAATAAATAAATGAAAAAGAATAAATTATATATATATATACACATACATACTTATATACATATCAATGCAAAGCACTATCGAAAAATAGTAGTCGAATACCAAAGGTTCAGTAATCTAATTTATTATGGCTGCAAAATTATCACAAAACTGTTACTCTAAAAAATGGAGCGGGGTAGCATGTCCCTTTGTTGTTAGCTGTTTTAGCTGTTGACCTAGTGTTATATGTGTGCGTGTGGGGTATAGGTTGTATTGATACGAATTCTTCCGGGGTTCTATCCAAGTGTATAATATGTTCTGTTATGATACTTAGTGTTGGTTGGTGCGTCGTTGCGATGTGATTTGAGATATATGTTGTTTGAGTCAGGTATTAGGGATGTATTTTATTTGTTGGTAGAAGCCGCTGGTAGCAAGCGCTTGGTTCTAATATCGTGCGTGATTATTGAATATCTCCTCAGTGGAAGAGAGGTCAGATATACGGATCGAGATACCCTTGACTATGTTATCAAAGGTGGATTTATGGTGAGTGAAATGAATGTTTAGGTATTTAAGTTATTGGTTAGGTTTTTTATAAGGGGTGTATTGGGAGGTTTCTGAGTTTAAAGTTACGTCTAAAAAGTTAGTAGTTTAAACGTAATAGGTAGGTTTAGGCTAGAGAAGAATTAGAGTAGATCTTTTCTAGCTAGTTCTAAAAGGACTTATTTACGCTCTTGGTAACTAGCAAGGCGTCTTCTCTGTAGAGGCTACTCTTGAGATTAGAGATATGTATTTGGAGCTGGTGGAGTATGCATAGTCCAACTAGGTCGGTGACCTGGGTGGAGTCAGATGTTCTCATGGTAATGTCAAATAAATTGCTATGGGTATTGTTATGGTGAATGATCCGGCAACAGAGTTTGTCCTCAAACGGATCACATAGATTTCAAACGTTCAACGGAGAAATTTCTTTAAAAGATCCGGAACAACCGCCTACACGCGGATGTCTCAAACAATAATAAATCTTTGCTCGAGTAGGTCATGGTGCCTCATATATGACTAGAATATTTCACCAGATGGTGTTATTAAATTAGATTTGGCCTGAGCCTCTACTGGCCGAAAGCTATGAAAGCTATGAAAGCTATACGCACACACATATACATATACATATATACACACATACATATGAATATATGTATGTATATAAGATTGTTAACAAAAATTGGTGACAGTAGGATGATGGTAATTGTGCCGAAACTTCGAAGTCACTCTCAGCACTCTTTTAAAATGTAACAAATATGTTCTCAACAAATGCATTGTGTAATTCTTCAGTTTAATTCAAACTTACTTGTATTAAAACTTTAATTAAGAAACAAGTATCAAAATGCATGTATGTGTATATGCGTGATTATGTGTGTATATATATACATACATATATATATGTGTATACACACATACACGCACATACATACGTATATAATATATATATATATATATATATATATATATATACACACATACACACACAGATATATACATATATATATAAACACACACACACACACACACATATATATATAGATATAACACTCATAGACTCTATCGATTGCATCATCGAATTGAAACATTTCAGTGAACAACAAAGGCATTGAATGTAGGATTGAATGCCAAGACAATCCAATTGAAACAAAACCGGTCTGTAGATGGAACGGCGGTCTAGCCAAGCTATAGTTTTAACGCGGAAATCCTTACGCTATGGTGATTATAATTTTTAGATATTTGTATCTATTTATATTATGTTGAATGTTGGAAGATTTAAAAAGTAAGGAGAATAATATTGCGATTACAAAACAGAACCATATGCTTAGCACCGTTCCAATTCAATCGAAGAATATCAAGTCATGTTCCGGTATTCAACAGCGTTCTCTGTTCTTCTAAGCTCTGCAACGAACACCCAAATAAGAATGATTCATCCGTTTAAAATTCCATGAAGTGAAAAAAGAATGAATGTAGAGGGGTGTATGACAAGATAGTGTAGGGGGGGGGGCTCTCTTACCTTGAATGAATTTATAACAGGAAGAAAAACAAACGAAACAAAAACCCATTTCTAATTTTGCTGGAAACTATTCATTGCAATAGACCTATAAAGACATACATACATACATACACGCACGCATATGTAAGTGTATATATATATATATATATATATATATATATATATATATATATATATAAGTACGTACACACATACAGCGCATACAGATATATCTGAATATATATGGATTCCTAATATGCGAGAAGATACCAAATTGTCCCACCGCGAAGAATGTGTTCACAAGAAATTTCAGCAAAGCCAGAATGTAAAACGAGCAAAACAAAAGATAGGAAATTTGGCAATAATCTCCATATCTAGGTTTCGCTATTAAAAATCGCAAATGTGAATGTCCGTTTTATATCATTCAAATAACAAGCAAATGTAAAAGATATTATGTTATGGTGTTTTGTTAAAACGGGATTGAGATTATGATAAATAGAAATCCTTTTCCTGGTTCGTTGTGAAGATAGGTAGAAATATATATTTTGGCTTCTCCTATTTCGTTTGTCTGAATATGTCATTTACGCGTTCCATTCATTGGACTGCGGCCATGCAGTGGCACTGCCCTGCAGATATTCGGCTGTCATCTGCCGAAACGTTAAGTTACGGGGGCATAAAGAAACTCACACCTGTTATGAAGCGGTTGGGTATGGGTGCAGATACAGACCCAAAGAAACAGTTTCTGTTTATGATTTCCCTCACAAAGCATCGTTGACGCTTGGCTAGTGTAGAAAACACCTGACCAAAATGTCAGGTTGTGGAATAGAATAAAAGATCAGGTGGCTGCAAAAGGAACCCCTTAACTACATAACCATGCTTGCTTCCATGCAGCCGTACCTGCGCCAAAAATATCCACCTGGAGTCTTACCTTAATTATATAATTTATTTCGTTTCCTTTTCTCTTTCATTTGTATTCATCCTTAATGTATTAAGCTTATTAGAGTGAGGCATTTTTAGGCACAAGCAATCGTTTGCTGATGCATCTATGTATATGCCGTGAAATCGCGTGGCTTAGTGGTTAGTGGCTCGTGAGTTCGTTTCTGATTATACCTTGTATCCTCGAGCAGGAGACTTCATTTCACGTTTTTGCAGTCCATTCAGCTGGCAAAAATGA
>NC_043002.1:101889951-101894951 GCF_006345805.1 Octopus sinensis
TGCAACAGCTTTAGTTTCAAGTGACCAAAGCTCTTTAATATAATTCTAAAAGGCGTGAAAGACCTGCATAGTGTGGATGTAGATGTGTTCAGAACAAAACTGGCTCTATCTCTGTCAAGGGTTCCAGATGAACCTACCTCACGGCAGGAAACACAGATGCCGAAAGCGTCATCAAACTCGCACATTCACAAAATAGCACCTTCCAGAGAAGGTTTCAAATAATATAGATGTAGCACAGCCAACGGTGGTGCCCCAGCACGACCGCACCTTTCAAGTTTAAACAACTTAAATAGCTAAATAAATATACATACATGCATCCCTCTATCTATCTATCTATCTATCTATCTATCTATCTATCTATCTATCTATCTATCTATCTATCTATCTATCTATCTATCTATCTATCTATCTACCTATCTTCTCTCTCTCTCTCTCTCTCTTTATATATATGTATATATATATATATATCTCCCCACGTTGACTTTTGACGATTACTTTCTTGCTTCTTTCAAGAAGGGCTGTGCTTGAAACGTTAAACAACTAATCTTTACCTTTACGGAACGGTCGTATTACTAATTTCCTCCCGCTACGTCGCCACGTTTGTTTGTTTATTATTTTCTTCTTTTTTTTCTCTCTGTTTCCTTAATGAATATATATATATTGCTAGCAGTATCACCCGCGTGCTCGTTTGTAAGGGAAAAACTATAAAGCATTTTTAGAGAGTTATAGCAAAAAAAATAGCAAAAAAATGGAAAAAATTATGGTAATTTTTTTGAGAGTTAAAAAGGTGGAGTTGCGTCCCCATGAAGTTTGTGGTTTGTGTTTCTGATTCTCGACCCCATGTCGAATTTATCGATTTTTTTCAGAATGGGGAACTTTCAAACTTCGCTGCGTTAGTTTTGAATTATGACATTGGGCTATGTGTGTCTCAAGTTTATCAGAATCGTTATGAAACCGTGGTCAGGGTGGGGTACAAGCAAACAGACACACAGAAACACGCACAGACAAACTGCCGTTTATATATAGAGAGATATATATATATATGCACACACACACACACACACACACACCACAACAACATATATATTATATATATATATATATATATTATATATAAGCATTAATAAATCTCTGAACGAGATATAACAGTAACCGCTCGACAAATCAGATGGCTAGTACACTTACGTTATATATATATATATATATATACACCTCTCAGGTAGACACAAATCATGCAATAAATACATCTGGTGGACAGAAAACACTATTTGTGTTTGCCAATAATGAAATTTCACACTAAATGCGTGTGTATGTATCGATGATTATGCATGTATGTATATGTAAATGCGTGTGATAAATACACATACACCCACCCACATCCATAAAGAAATCCCTCATCATATATATATATATATATACATATACATACATATATATATATATATATATATATACATATATACATATATATATACACATATGTATATATACATATATATATATACATATGTATATATCTATGTATGCATATATATATATATATATATATATATATATATATATGTAGTATATATGTAAGTATATATATAAAGAATGATACACATAGTGAAAACTAGAGCGATGAACACAGAGGAGACGAAGCGAGAAAGGGCAATAAATAAACTATTGACACATGACACATATATAGTTGTACATATATACATTTATGTATATATATATGTAATGTACATATATATACACGCATGTATTTGTATTTATGTATGTATATAAGTGTGTATGTGTATATATACATATATGTATGTGTGGTGTGTATGTGAAAAAAGATACGAACGTAGACTGTGAGGAAAGCAATGTTACCGTTACTAAGCAGTGTCATTTGTCACGGTTGTATAAAGATATCAAGGAACCGGAGAGTCTTATTAATTATAATGTAATTTACTCCAATGCAAGCTTATAAAATGTCAATAGGAATATTGAAAATAGACGTGAGTGTCGTCATGGCAACACGATCGATCACACACACGCATTCTGCGATACATTTATTATGGAGGGAAATGTATACATACGCGCATGTGCATATATGGATGTGTGCGTCTGCGTGTGTATATATATATATATATATATATATGTGTGTGTGTGTTTGTATGTATATTCTCTGTAGTTTTAGCTCAGAGCTGCGGCCAAGCTGATGCACCGCCGTTTAAATATATATATATATATATATATATATATATATATATCCAATATATTTATACCTATTAATATATATATATATACATATGTGTAAATATGTATATGCATGTGTATCAATATTCATACAAGTATATATACATATGCATACACACACACAGACTCACACATATATACAGTTGAAATTTATAAAACATAAAAAGGGAAGACAGGTGAATGAACAACAAGAAGGTGTATTAGTTTGACGCTTGGGAAAATGAAAATGTCTTTTACGTTTCGAGCCTACGCTCTTCAAAAGAGATGAATAAAATAAAATAAATTACTAAATATATATGTGTGTGTGTGTGTGTGTGTGTGTGCTCGTGTGTGTTTATGCTGATATGTATGTATGACTATGTATATAAGGGCAAAAGTTATTGAATAATTATTTCCTGCATGCTAAAAACGGCAGTCAAAGCCTAAAACTATGAAAGATTATTCTTACAATAAAGCACGTTCATTTGTATGCGAGTCCGTCATTTGGTTAAATAAAGCATAATAAACCTTATACTTGTAAGTTTCGCTCTTACTGAACAAATAAATCAACTAATAAGATAATTAACTGATTCTTTTAATCATCCGTAGGTCAACAGTAAGGTCGCTAATTAAATGCATAAACATAAAATACAATACGTACCGCAAACACAAAGTAAAGCCATACGCACTCAGTTCCATGTTTATACATCATGGATTTTCCTCCGAATGCCCTGTAAACAATGTTTCACACCAGAGTAGGATAGCAGTGAATAAATTCAAACGTATAGATCGAGCTGTAGAATTTAAATATTTAACTTGATAAATATTAGCAGAAAATTATTCACCACTCGCTAGCATGGGTAATAAGAGTCAAAAGAAATAAATATCTAAAAATATATGTTATATATATTATATATATATGGATATAAATATACACACGGGCTTCTTTCAGTTTCCGTCTACTAAATCCACTCACGAGGCTTTAGTCGGTGCCTGGCTATAGTAGAAGAGGCTTGCTCAAATTACCACGCATTGGAGTTGAATTCTGAACCATGTGGTTTGTAAGCACACACACACATATGTGTGTATATGCATATATATATATGTGTATATATATATATATATAATATATATATATAATATATAATATATATATATATATATTATATATATATATATCCAATATATTTATACCTATTAATATATATATATAATACATATGTGTAAATATGTATATGCATGTGTATCATATTCATACAAGTATATATACATATGGCATACACACACACAGACTCACACATATATACAGTTGAAATTTATAAAACATAAAAAGGGAAGACAGGTGAATGAACAACAAGAAGGTGTATTAGTTTGACGCTTGGGAAAATGAAAATGTCTTTTACGTTTCGAGCCTACGCTCTTCAAAAGAGATGAATAAAATAAAATAAATTACTAAATATATATGTGTGTGTGTGTGTGTGCTCGTGTGTGTTTATGCTGATATGTATGTATGACTATGTATATAAGGGCAAAAGTTATTGAATAATTATTTCCTGCATGCTAAAAACGGCAGTCAAAGCCTAAAACTATGAAAGATTATTCTTACAATAAAGCACGTTCATTTGTATGCGAGTCCGTCATTTGGTTAAATAAAGCATAATAAACCTTATACTTGTAAGTTTCGCTCTTACTGAACAAATAAATCAACTAATAAGATAATTAACTGATTCTTTTAATCATCCGTAGGTCAACAGTAAGGTCGCTAATTAAATGCATAAACATAAAATACAATACGTACCGCAAACACAAAGTAAAGCCATACGCACTCAGTTCCATGTTTATACATCATGGATTTTCCTCCGAATGCCCTGAAAACAATGTTTCACACCAGAGTAGGATAGCAGTGAATAAATTCAAACGTATAGATCGAGCTGTAGAATTTAAATATTTAACTTGATAAATATTAGCAGAAAATTATTAACCACTCGCTAGCATGGGTAATAAGAGTCAAAAGAAATAAATATCTAAAAATATATGTTATATATATTATATATATATGGATATAAATATACACAACGGGCTTCTTTCAGTTTCCGTCTACTAAATCCACTCACGAGGCTTTAGTCGGTGCCTGGCTATAGTAGAAGAGGCTTGCTCAAATTACCACGCATTGGAGTTGAATTCTGAACCATGTGGTTTGTAAGCACACACACACATATGTGTGTATATGCATATATATATATGTGTATATATATATATATATAATATATATATATAATATATATATATATATATATATATATTATATATATATATATATATATACAGAGGGAGAGAGAGAGATAGAGATAAATAAAGAAATGGTGTTAAATGCAGGTGTTATTCATATCTTTATACTTCCGACATATGTTTCGATGAAAACATTGGTATTATACCAGAGGGAATGAAATGATGTAAAACAATGCGTTGTTATCAGGGAAAAGAAAGAGAAACAAAATGCATCAAAAAGCCATTTTAACCGAATGTGATTACTGCCTATATGATGATGGGAAATCTGGCTAATAGATTTAACGTCAAATGCAATTTATAGAAAGAGAAGGATAAAGAAAGAAATTAGCAGAAAACTAATAATGGAGAAATGTAGTGCGATGAATGATTGGGAATATAGCTTAAAGGCGTGGAAATTGATGTATTCAGTGAAAATGAAATGTGAGAAGACAGTTAAAGTTCGAATGTTATAGATTGTTAGAAATTA
Organism: Octopus sinensis; assembly: GCF_006345805.1. Taxonomy (NCBI): domain Eukaryota; kingdom Metazoa; phylum Mollusca; class Cephalopoda; order Octopoda; family Octopodidae; genus Octopus; species Octopus sinensis. Next base: position 101,894,912 of record NC_043002.1, read on the forward strand.
CTTATAGGAATTAAAGCTAAGTTTTGCCAATGATTACAAT
>NC_043002.1:101899951-101912451 GCF_006345805.1 Octopus sinensis
AAAGGTGGTGACTCGGTAAGATAATGGTTCTGCCAGGAAAAATACTTAGCCGCATTTCGTCAGTCTTCACGTTGCGAGTTCAAAATCCGGTGAGGGTGGCATTGCCTTTAATCATTTCGGTGTCGATAAAATAAACACCAGTTGAACACTGGGGTCATATGATTGAATTCCTCCCTCCGAAACTTTGACCTATGCCAAAATTCGGAACGAATTTGAAATTTCCTAAACACTCTGTAATTTCCTTGAATTTCTCTTTCTGAAATAGCCGAGACAAATTTAAGAAACATATGTTACATCCCTATTAAACAAGATCAGAAAGTAGCTGAAAAAATGAGCGGCGGCACGGAGTGTTCTTCTCAAGGAGGAATCTACTTTCAACACATTTCAGGAATTGTTTGTCTGCAATTGACGCGGGAGATCAGGAAGCTGTACCGTGTCCTTGCAATTCTACGCCCAAACCTACAAAAAGTGTGCTACCTTTGCAGGTAGGTGATGGACCCGAAGGTGAAACCCAAAGCACATTGTGTTCGTTTTAGCAGCATACAATTCTCGCCCACCCGGCCCTAGAGATCAACCATTAACTGCCGGACTTTTTTACGGTCATTCAGAGTCACCTTTTAATTTTTCTAATTTCAATCATTGGACTTCGGAATCTGGAGACATCGTCAAAAAAGTGAGGCCCAGGATAATAAGGAGCTGTTGAAAGCTTCCGTTGTACAGTAAATGGACAACAGGTGCGAGAGATTCTTCCTAGCACTCAGTCAATTCCATACACGATGCCCACCTACCATTGACTCTCAGGATATTTTTTTCTAAAGAATTATTTCTTTAACATATCTAGTCCAACATGCTTACCAGTTTTATGAGTAAAAGAGACATTACTAAATTTTCCGATGTAATACTTTTGTTCCCTTATAAAAGATTTGCTAATGCACACGCACGCATACACTTATATCAATCTCCATGCGTATAAACACAAGCTTATAGATAAAGTTAGAGAAACATACGTACATATATGCACATATATTTATGCGTGTATATATGTGCGTTTATAAACACACACATACAAACACACACACACACACACACACACACACATATATATATATATATATATATATATATATATTTCAGTAAAACAATTAAGATTCAAGTGAGTTCCAATGAATTCACATGATGTGGTACTTAGCTTAGATGCACCAAAAATCTTTATGGTATTAACCATAAAATAATGTGTGGTGATTTTAAACAAAAAAAAAGCAACAAGAATGGATTAGTTGTTCAGTACAATTGTTTCATACGAAGAATAGATTTATTAAAAGTTGCAAAAATTCTTGTATATATATATATATAAATAGCAGTCGATAATCATTCGACGTTGGGTAAAGCTTCACTGAATGTATAGAGGCAAAGATGTGGGAGGGCGACGAATGCACAAAAATATTTCATGTTACCTCTAGGAAGAAAGCGAGAGAAATAGACAACCTCGTACTCGAGTTTCGGACTTTTTAAAATACGTTTGTTATGGTAAAACTGATTGGTCATCGTCAGTGAGGTCTACCGAAGAGACTGAATTTAAAATATTTGCTACATCAATGCCTGTATACTCGGCCAATAACCCCAGCCATAAACAAGTGAAAGGTTAGCATCTCCATACACTCATCATGGTCAAGATGAGTATGTATGAAAGTTCTTGACAGGGAATTCACAGTTTATAAAATATTAGATACAAGAATAAAGTTAAAGCAGTAGACAGAAGAATAAGAGTTCTTAATATAGGTATCACTCAATATAGACAAACAATTCCTCGACATATCTCTTAAGGACATTCCCAATCAATATAAAAAAAGATTCCCCCTACTTTTACTAACAACTGTAAGACATTCGATAATTAATTAATTACTTCAACTTCACCTTGCTCTAGTTACATATTCTAAATGACTTGATATACTCGTCCTGCCTTAGTTTTCTCTGACCTTTTCCTTTAATATACACCTGCTAACTCGGAAGCCTACTACGGATACCTAGCAGCAGCCTCAGCTGTGAACTTGGAACCTAATGGAACTACTTACCTCCCTTACACATAATCGTTTTACTCAGGGACTAGTAGACTTGACAGCGATCATTAATCGGTGTGCATTCAAAGCAATGAATAGTAACTTCACGAAACCGGTATGCTTTTGAATCTCTTTAACAATTCAGAATAATGACTATTATTAATTTTATTCCTACCTATGTTCATCTAATTGTATATATCTGTCGTTACTTTTCATCAAAAGCCTTTACCATTTTTGATTCCCAATGTGCATTTCCGCTTATTTTTCTTCTTACTTTTCCCTTACATTTCCACGTGTAGTTTCGATTTTCTTTTCGTAACATATTTCTATTATATATATATATACACAAATATTCTATAATTATAAACAATTATAATTAGGGGTCAGCTAATTGCTTCACCACATACCGAATTTAGAAATAGGAGTTAAAAATTCCTTTTCTACTACTGTAAGATTATCCACGACAGTAACACACTTTTTTACGTAGCAAAGTAAAAAACAATGAATCCACAACGACTCTGATTAGCCATATACGCGTTTCGAGATTAAAGTGTTTTAATTACTTCCTTCTCTCTTCAGTGTAGCATTTTCAATTATAAAATTTGAAAGTGCTAGTGGCACACGATCGAGCGACATCTTACAACAGATATCCAACCAATACTTCCAAAATTTACACAGTGGAATGTGAATACACTATTTATTCAGAGCCCTTGTACCCACGTGTATGTTACGAGCAGTACCGGAGAAAACTACAGTATTCTATCATGAAGAAATCATAATTTCAAATTAATAATAAGGGGGTAAATAAATTGATTAATCTTATTATTAATTTGAAATTATCTCTCTCTCTCTCTCTCTCTCTCTCTCTCATCTCTATATATATATATATATATATATATATATATATATATATATATATATATTCCTAGCCAACACAGTGAGACAGACATACAACAGCCTAATAGCATTCAGTCAAGCATAAATTAATGTCAAGCATTAATTTAGAGAGTAACAAGTTTCCCTTTTTCCAATACAAAGTATCGCCCAACATTAAATAGTAATGATTCTGTTTTGGTTTTCCTGGAGACTAAAAGCCACCAAAGAACTCCACAAAATCAGTTCAGTTCCGTTAGAGCCAACTTAGTGCTCTTTAAACACCAGCTTATCATGTTATTTCTCAGTTTATGGTCATTTGGGGAATAAACAATTTATTTTTTTTCTTTTACAATCATGCAAAGAAATATTAAGGTTATTTTTTCGTGTGGAGTGGGTGTATACTTTGTATACACATTTTTGTTAGTGAGTTGCAGTATAGTCAATCGGTTGTATCATCTGTTAGAGAGGATTATTGGAAAAGGCAGTGGGACAGGTTATATATTTCATATCAAATATAAACGGTTAGTGAGCTAGAAAGATAACTGGTGTCTATTTATTGTTATTTATAACGTTAATATCATCGTTTCATGACTAAACCAGATTACTGTAAGATGTGTATATTTCTACATTTTTCATTCAATGTTTCCTCTGTCGATGTTTGTATATTACTGTGTATGCATGTGTGTCTTTGTAAGTGTGTGCGTGTGTGCATAGGGGATAGGTGTACGGATGTGTGTAAAGTATATAGTATGTGTATGTGTGTGTGCGTGAATGCTTGTTGTATATTTGTGTGTGTGCTTTAGGTTAGCTGATAATTTCTGTATGAACTTTGTTAGCAATTTTCCATTTATTTCTGAATGCTGACGCACACATACACAAACATACGTACATTTCTGCACTATTTCTCAGACACACACACATGAACTAACGCACACACACACACACAGATTCTCTGTTTCTGCCTGTCTGTCTGTCTCATACATACTCATATACACACAGGCACAAGCAAACACACACGCACAAAATATTTTTTTTTGTTCTCTTCAAATCGTTGATGTATTCATTTTATCATTAATACATCGTTGTGCGTTTGTAGGCATGTATGATTTTGTGTACGTGTTTGTGTGCGCATATATATACATATATATATATATATATATATATATATATATATATATATATATATATATACATATATATATATATATACATATATATATATATACATATAATATATATATTATATATATATATATATATATATATATATAATATATTATATACATATATATATATATATATATACATATATATATATATATATATATATACATATATATATGTATACATATATACATACATGTATATATATATATATAGACAGATATAGATGGATATACATATATAAATAGTCATTTTTATATTTGGATATGCATACATATAGACATGAACACAAACACACACACACACGCATATATATTATATATATATACATACACAAAAATTATATATATATATATATATGTGTGTATGTGTGTGTGTCTGCTTTGATATAAATGCACTATGTTTTCAAGTGTTTTTTTTTCTTCTCTACCAATAAAAAAAATATAGAATATAAAAACTAAAAGCTAACCCAGCCAGAGCTATCTACAATATATCAAAAGCATTTAAAAGTTCCATAGTACAGTTTTGTGAAAAGTAAAATATTGAAACTAGATTTTCAAATATATTCTCCATGAATGAATTTTCGAAAAGAAATCTTTATTTAATACTTTGAATGATGACTATATTCAGTATAGCTTAGGCCATCTCCAAATTCACCAAATTCTAGAAATTGGTAAATAAAGCCATTTATACGTAAATACATATACATACACACACTCACAAACTCGGCTATCTATTTATAAATCTATCTATTTTTCTATCTACACACACGCATACACATATATATACAGACTGACATGTGTGTGTGTGTATACATACACACACCAATACATACATATATATGTTATTAGATACATGTATATGAATGCATATTCATGTGCCCCAGCACAACCGAAGCTGTATAGCTGAAACAAACATTGGAATAAAAGAAAGAAATGAATATGTATATGTACTTATGTATGTACATATATGCACTTATATATATATATATATATATACAGATATATACATATATACATATATATATACATATACAGACATATATATATATGTATATATATATATATATATATATATATATAAATATACAGATATATACATATATATTCATATATATATATACATACATACACATTTATATATATATACATATATATATATATACACATATATACATATATATATATATATATATATATATATATACAGATATATATACATATATATATATATATATATATATATATATATATATATATATATAATATATATATATATATATACACACACACACAATCGCACAAAAATATATAGAGATTAAAGACACTTCTTCACCAGAACAGCTCCATTTTATTGTGTGTATGTGTGCATGTATACGTGTATATAATGTGAATACTTACATATCCTCACACACACGTATATACACTCACTATTTGTATGAGTGTATATTAGGGAACTATGACAAATTTATATATAATGTTTGAATATATTGTCGATCATCTGTCCATACATTATGGAACACAATTTGAAATACCATCAGAAATAGCTTTTTAGATTGCTTGATTTAACTGTCATTAATCGATGGAATCTATATGATGTTCTCTTATCATTTATATTTTCGTACTTTGAAATACTTCGCCGAAATTCAGGAACTGATATGCTTACATTTCTTAGCACCGTTCTTTCTTAAGTTCAAATCAAATGAAATATCCATGTTTTGTGTATATCAGCCTAATTGTATCCTATATTTGTGATAGACAAATGCAGGTCTATCAAATATCATACAACATATAGTTTTGATTTATTAAAATTGCCTCCGCCTCTTGACAATGTCGTAATTACCAAATGACCGTTCAAACATGCTTCATAAGAAAGGGAGGTAATCTGATGAGTCAAAACTTTCCCACACTAGACATGCTATTAAAGAAAGGATAGGGTCACAGTTTGGAGAGATGTAGACATTGATGGGAACGTGTTACGAACTCAGTATCCGTCACCAGTTTGACAATACGCCGACCATCTCTCTAGTAGCCAAAAGTTTTAAATTGATACAAAAATGTGAAACACATTTATGGTCTAAATAATTAAAATATATTCCACAAAAATGCCCCCAGCGAAATACCTCAAAATGGTCTATAACATGTATTTGAATAACATAGACAAATAGAGTTATGCTAACTTATTATACAACATGAATTCTGGTCTCACCTTTAAAAGATCTTTTTAAATAAAAGCGAGGTTATTTATTTGTAGGATCCTAACAACTTTTGACAAAATCTTTTGTGTATATAGTTACGTTCGTCTACTTTCCGACTTTGGTTCATTGATATGTTGCATTTATTACTAACTTAATCTTATGGCAGGAGTAGTGCTCATGATATTTTCCAGTCCTCCGAGGGCGACTAGCTTCGAAACCGTTACTGCGCTGTTGAAATTGTTACAAGAAAGAGATAAGAGCAGATTTAAGAGAGAGAGAGAGAGAAAGAGAGAGAGAGAGAGGTTTCAAAGTTTGTAGATCAGCTGAAGTTTTGTTGAATTTGAAGAGTTGATAATTTGGTGAGGTATACACATATTTATCAGAGTGGATTGGTATCTTCAGAAACTATAGTTTAAATGAAACATCTCCTTGTTTTAAAATACATTTAATTTTAAACTTATTTCTTTTCAAATATCTTTTAGTCTATTTAAGGTAACGTCGCATTGTAAAGTTTCTAGTTTATTTTAGAATATTCTGGTTTATTTACCGTCGTGGTTCAAGTATTGTTGGCAATTTGAAGTAACGTCGTATATTATGAGTTTATATCATATTTATTTGAAACAAGTTCATATATTAAAATCGTGTACATGATTTGGAGCAGTGTCCTATGTTTAAGCACATCTAGTTTCATTGAAGCCGCGCGTAGTTTTCAAAAAGTAGCGATTATTTCAATCAATGTCAAAATCAAGATATTCAAATTAATTTAGTATATCGCGTATTTTATTAGTGTTACTATTTTAGTTATTGAAAGGCGATGTCATTTTAATAATGTGATACAAAAAAGAAACAAAACAAATTTATTCATACTTTTTATTTCTCGTAAGATGTTTTGGACTTTGAAGAAATATGAAGTATACTCCAGTCTAGTGCGGTTACGTGACTTTTTGGGCCTTGATGTTGTAAAACGTTTTAAAAGGATTTATCTTTCTATGCTTTTCCGTTCCGTCTGGAAATTTCAAGGTATTAAATCGGAAATATTTTAATCGTCGGAAATCCGTTGACAAAAACAAATCGTAAAAAATAAACAACTCTAGGAAAATATAAAGAAAAGAAAGTTCAAAAGCAGAAACTGAAATCGAAAGTTCATAAACAAATTTGAAATCAAACAATATTTCAGTCCGTTAAGGCGGCGAGCTGGCAGAGACGTTAGCACGCCGGGCGAAATGCGTAGCCGTATTTCGTCTGCCGTTACGTTCTGAGTTCAAATTCCGCCGAGGTCGACTTTGCCTTTCATCCTTTCGGGGTCGATAAATTAAGTACCAGTTACGCACAGGGATCAATATAATCGACTTAATCCGTTTGCCTGTCCTTGTTTGTCCTCTCTGTGTTTAGCCCCTGGTGGGTAGTAAAGAAATGGAAATAGGTATTTCTATTTCTATCGTCAGCCGTTACGTTCTGAGTTCAAATTCAGCCGGAGTCGACTTTGCCTTTCATCTTTTCGGGGTCGATTCAATAAGTACCAGTTTCGGATTGGGGTCGATATAACCAACTTAATCCGTTTGTCTGTCCTTGTTTGCCCCCTGTGGGCAATAATGAAATAAATATTTCAGTCCGTAATTTGCTTGGAATCTTGATTTCAGTTTAGATTTTGTGCAATTATTGTACATGTTCACCTTTTGTCCACATATGTCAGTTTCACTTGTGCATATATTGCATCATGCATATATATATATATATATATATATATATATATACATATACACGCACACACATACAAACGCACGCATACATACGCACTTTGGTTTCCTTAAACGAGCGCTATTTGTCTGTCTGTCTCTCTTTCTGCCTCCCTGGCTTTCTGTCTATCAGTGTATGTGCGCGCACAGTTATTTTTCCTGATGTAATACAGGCAATGAATCGGCGAGTAGGCTCTCGTTATTCTTCACTCCTAAATCAATAAGAAGTTATTTGAAATATGTTTCAATATGTAATTCGTAACCATTATTTTAGTTGAAAACTATATTTTTAATTGTGTGTGTGTAAAAGTATTTGGGTCGACCTCTAAACGTCTGTCTGCTCTGCCAAGTAGATTCTACTGTTTTCTAAATGTGTCAAACACAAAAAGTCTGGATCTCAATATTATGCCTTTGATTATTGTCAGCGCACCAGGCAAAATGTTTAACGGTATTTCTTCTAGCTCTTTACGTTCAGAGTTCAAATTCCTCCGAAATCCATTTGGCAATTCACTTCTCAGCGTCGATAAAATAAGTAATAGCTGGGCACTTAATTCGATAAAATTGACTCCTTCTCCATTCAAAACTGATGGCCTTCTACCTAAATACGAAATGTGTATTGTACTGGCTGCTCAATAATCACACACGAGACAAACGAGCAAGCATAACTTATCCAAGTATTTGTAACTGCTTTCGCGTAGGACCTGTAAAAGCGATCTATACTCTCTCTCAAATCATCTGGGTTTATATCACCCTTGTATCAGAAAGTTTTAACCAATGATATGTATTTGGCAATAAACGCAGGGAATTATGGAACCCATTTGAAATCATATGAATTAATTCTACTTAAATGTGATATCTATGTTTAATTAAGGACCGATTCACTGGAATAAAGTAAAGGATTCCTATGTCACCTAAAATAACTCCTTGCTGAGTCATTCGATACTGAGCAGAGTATCTATATATCTATCTATCTATCTATCTATCTATCTATCTATCTATCTATCTATCTATCTATCTATCTATCTATAGAGTAGAGAGGCAAGTTTTGGTGAATGTAGATGGGTGAATGTAGCAAGGATGGCACGTATGAATGACGAAGCCACCTTGACTATGATTCTATGAACCATAAAAATTAATACAGAGAGTTGCTTATTTGCAAAAAAAAAAAGAAAAAAAAAGAAATATAACATGTGACTTCATTGACCGAGGTTACCGTGGTCTTTTCCGTAGGCTTTTCTTTCCACGGGTAAACCTCACCTGTCCTCCCCTTTACACTTCATATTGACATTTCTGTGATAACGATCCCTATTGATCAATTTTTTTTCCTCTCCCCCTTTTTTTTAACCCCCCCCTTTTTTTGTCCTCTTTCTCTCCTTTTACGATCCCTTTTGATCGAAACTCCCCCCTCCTTTTTTTTTTTATAACCTTCAAAAGAAATTTGTTCTATCTGTGTGCAGCCCTGTGTGGCTAATAAAGAAACATATCTATCTATCTATCTATCTATCTATATATCTGTCTGTCTATTTATCTGCCTGTCTGTCTATCTATCTTTCTATCTATTTATCTATCTATATATCTGTCTATCTGTCTGTCTGTGTGTCTATCTATCTATATGTATGTGTTTATATACTTTTATATTTTACTTGTTTCAGTAATTCGACTCAGGCCATGCTGGAGTAGTGCCTTGAAGAATTTTTGTAGTCGAATGAATCGACCCCAGTACTTTAACTTTTAAAAACATAGTAACTACTCTATCGGTCTCTTTTGTGGAACCTTTATGTCACAGACGTAAACACATCATCACCGGTTATCAACCGGTAGTTGAGGACAAGCAGAGACACAAAATCCCACATAGACGCATCACACTCTCCATGTATATATATACATGATGGATTCTTTCAGTTTCCGTCTACCAAATCCAGTCACAAGGTCATCCCGGAGCTATGACACTAGACACCTGCCCCGAGTGCCACGCAGTGGGACTGAACCTAGGACCATGTGGTTGGAAAGCAATATTTCATACGACACAGCCACGCCTATAGTATGATATAATATGGAATGTGTATGATTTTAGTTCTATGACTCACTTCTTTATGCCACCATTTATTTTTGTTGCTATGAAGAAGGTCGAATTCATATTCAGGTTAAATCTAACAAAATGTTTTATTGGAAACTAAAAAAGTATATTTGTTGCAATAATACTAACATTAACGAATGAAAGCAGAAACTTTCTAGAAAATATTTCACTGGAATATATTCTCTTCTAAGTAGAATATGGAAACCTTCGAATACAAAAGTAGTCTTGACCAATATTGGAAGCTTTCTGCACTTAAGATATTTTCCTTATACATACAACGTATTCGCATAGTTAGTGACTTACCTAATAACTGGAAGAAAACAAAATTGATATGTTTATAATCTTATACAATCGATCTGTTATGCTTTTCTTCCTTTTCCCAAGATAAGCTTTTAAGTTGGATGGCAATAGTGAAAAAATAAAAATATAAAAAAAAAACAACAACATAATAATAATAATCAATCGTATGTTAGATTCTTTAATCCTTCGACTAAAGCAAAACGAAGAATCGGAGAGAAATAAAGAAAACTATTTGTAGTAAGGAGAAGTTTTTCGAGTTGTGCACACAGAGCGCACCCACCACGACCACCACCACCACTCGAACAAACCATGCAGCATTACACACAAACATGGCGGAGCCAATACAATTGAAATGGATGTCTCAACAAGAGGCGAAATGTTTGAGGAGCGGCTGTTAAGGCAGAAATGTTTTAGCGGAGTTGCTTACTTTCCAATTCCGTTGATGTTATTTTCGGTCTACTTCATAGCGATGCCTTCAACAGATGTACACAGCCTGAGGACTCAAAGAGCAGCAATTGTACATTCTTAGCACTGACTGGCTTTATAATCAAAGTTTCATTTAAAGAATGTGCAAGTGGTTGTTTCGGCGAAGTGGCGATGATGGCGGTGGCTGCGTTAATGGTGGTGGTGGTGGTGGTGATAGAAGTGGTGTGTGGTGGGGGGAAATTAGTCCTCTTAAGTTAAAGATAGTCATACATATTGTATAGCCACTAACAAACGAACCGATCTTTAATTGTATTTGGCAGATTTATATCTCCCTTCTGGCTCACCGTAATTGCTAGGTTTAAATGATGTTTTTCAACTGTGGAGAACAATGAGAGAGAGCAGAATGGACAGATATACATACATGCACACACACATATATATATATAGATATATATACATGTATATATAGATATATATATTTGCGTGTGTATATATATACACACACACACACACATATATATGCGTGTATATGTATGTATATATACAGACAGGCAGACAGACCGGCAAACGAAAAAGAGAGAAATATAGAAAGTGATAATAAGGAGAGAGTGAGTGAGTGTGTGTGTGTGTGTGTTGTGTGTGTGTGTGCAGTTGCATGTGATATAAAAGGAGAAAGATGGCGTAGGAGGAAACAGAAATATTGAGTGAGAGCGCGATACAATAAGCAATGGCGATAGAAAGAAAGTAAGAGAGAAGAAGCGGGTTCGGTGGAGGGAGAAGCGAAAGAGAAAGGTTAAAGAAAACCCCTGCAGCAGTTATCTATTTTAGTGCTTATCAAAGATAGCTCGCAATCGAATAACATTTCCTTTGAAAATACATTTTTAAACGCAGTACTTTGGTGGCGCTGGGAGCTTTTAAAGTCGGACGTAAATTAGTCAGGGAAGTTGAGAACACTTTAAAAGTTTTCAAATCAAAAAGTTGAAATAACACACCAGCTGCCCACCTTTAACGAAGCAGCTGCTGCTGATGTATACAGCTTAAGAGCCGTTCTTCAATTTATTCACTCACAACAAAGGAGAGCGATAATTCGACAGGAAAAGTTTGGAGTTGTTATTTTCTCCAGGAAGTTCAGCCCGGTCCTGTCATAGTCAAGATTATGTTATGTCTTCGTATGAGCTGTGTGATATAGACACTGCTTATTCTTAAAAAAAAGTGCGGGTTTCTATTCCTGGTCGATATTATTATTAATTTCATTCTTATCAATGAACGCCACAAATTCGCGTACGGCTTGCTCTAAAATGTAAGATTTTAGCAAAATAAAATTTTCTTCTCAATTTGGCAAAAGGCCAGAAATGTTTTGTGGGGAATTTAGTTACAGCGACTCCAGTGAGGAGGTGGTCCTTTTTTCATCGACTTCGAAAGGATAAAAAGCAGAGTTAGCATTCGCGGAATTTGAAGTTAGGATGTAAAAAGTGGACGAAACCCCGCTAAGCATTTTGTCCGGTACTCAAACTAATTCGCAAGCTCGCAGCCGTTTTCAAAATATAAATAAGACTATTTTTTAGACACAAGTCAGCATAATTGAACACACATATGAATAAAAGAGTCCCAGTGATAACCATGGCGTCGCTTGGTCATGTGTTGCGTAGGGTGATTTGTGTGCCACT
>NC_043002.1:101919951-101925851 GCF_006345805.1 Octopus sinensis
GATTGCATGTTTTATACCTTTTATTCTTTGAATAAGTATCAGTGGAATTTTTGAAACATATGTAGAAAAGAAAAATACTTGTAAAATACCACTCATCTATTTATATATTATATATATATATATATATATATATATCTATATATATAGATATAGTAATATATTATATATATATATATACATATATATAATAGTGTGTGTGTGTGTGTGTGTGTGGAGGCGCAATGGCCCAATGGTTAGAGCAGCGGACTCGCGGTCCGTCCGATCGCGGTTTTCGATTCCCAGACCCGGTCGTTGTGAGTGTTTATTGAGCGAAAACACCTAAGCTCAACGAGGCTCCGGCAGGGGGTGATGGGGATCCCTGCTGTACTCTTTCACCACAACATTCTTCTCCACTCTTTCTTACTGTTGGCCTGCTCGCTTAGCCAGCGGTGTGGCGTCATTTGAAAGGCTAACATCAATTGCCGAGGCGCATTATGTACCAGTCGATGTTTAGCAACTTCTGATAGACTGTTCGGCGCGAGAGCACGGTGATATTATATAATATACATATAATATAATATTAAGATGGGGGACTGGGGGTGTGGGTGTATGTCTGTGTGTGTGTGTGAAGTGTGTGTGTAATTAATATTCTACTTACGCTCTATTGATTTCTTTACGGTGACCGTACGGGTAGCCCAGTAAATCTTTGAGAAGATTATATATGTACGTAAACACACGCACACGCACATTCATATAAACATACATATCCTTCTACGTGTGTATGAAACACATTAGCCAAGTATTATTCCACGTTTAACATAGCCAACCCAAGCAAAACCCTGCTTAATAGCTATATTTCCATGAATATAATAAAACAACGGTTAATTCTCGGCAGAAATCTTTCATATGAAATCACATCAATGTTTCTTTCGTATAGTTGTTGTTGTTGTTGTTCTTCTTCTTCTTCTTCTTCCCTGTCGTTGTGTTTGCTGCTCCTGCTGCTGTCTTAGTTGTGTGAAATGTTGTTTTTAAGCGTTTTTGTTTTCATGTTGTAACAACAGCAACCTTCGCGTTACTTAGCTGTTGCTTTCTGATTAGATTTATTTATGGCGAGCATAAAGAATACATCGATTTTATGCTTGATAATGTTGCATGTACACACACACACACACACACACGCAAAAATAAATATATACTACATATATATATATATTACGTGTATAGAATGGATGTAAAATATATTGTGAATATATATATATATTTATATATATATATACACAAATTATATATATAATATATATATATATATATATATATATTTATATATATAAAAATATATATATATATATATATATATATATACAATATATATATATACACACAAATATATATGTATATCTATATCCCTGAACTCTCTCTCTCTCTCTTTGTTCGTCTACCTTCTACCTACCTGCAATTACATCTCTCGATGTGCATATACATAACTATAGCTAGAAAGGGAGATATATATAGGAACAAATAAAGTTAAATTAATTGACAGAGAGAGAAAACGACAGACAGACAGACACACACACACACACACACACACACATATATTTTTGCATCTAAGTGTGGGCATGCATATTTGCCTGTCTCTATCTAACAATCTAATATAAATAATACATAAATATATGCATATATACATACACATATGTACATACCTAGAAATATATGTATATATACATGCATATATGGGTACAGGACATAAAAAAAACGTGAACAAAAAGAGAAACGTGAACATAAAAAATGACATAGAAGCGAAGACAATATGTGCTTTGTCTAACTCCTTACCTTCTCGGAGATTTTAGGTAAAATTATACTAATGTGTCCATCTGTTTTAATTTAATGAAATTCTATGTATTTGTGCAGCTGAGGATTGCTCTGTATTTAAATTGATGTAATGATTGCATTGTTCAATTAAATGGAGTTGCATTACCTCTGGATATCGTTTGTTGCTTATTTTGATTATTATAACTAATTTTGAAATTGTATGAATAATGCCGTACTAAATTCTGGTTTACTCATCTTAAAATACCATATTTCTCTCAATCTAAATTTTATATATGTATATATATTTGTGTGCGTGTGCGTGTTGTGTTTACATATATATATATATATATATATATATATATATATATATATATATATATATATATGTGTATGTGTGTGTGTGGTGTGTGTGTTTTTCATTCTCTCTCCATTGTTTTTCCACTTAATCCTTTCTGTCAAAGAGTGTAGTCTTGAAACTTAAGCGACTTTTCCATTTTTCCCCGAGCGGCGGTAAACTAATTTACCTGTTTATTGTTCCTACATTTCTGTTCGTCATTTATGTCTGTAAATTTAAAGTATAAATATTTAGGCGCAGGTTTGGTTGTGTGGTAAGAAGCTTGCTTCCCAGCCACATGGTTCTGGGTTCAGTTCCACTTCGTTGTACCTTGGAAATGTGTGTTCTACTATAGACTCGGGCCGACCAATTCCTTGTGAGTGGATGTGGTAGATGGAAACTGAAAGAAGCCCGTCGCATATACATATAAGTGTTTGTGTGTGTGTGTGTGTGTATTTGTGTGTCTGTGTTTGTCTCCCCAACATCACTTGACAACCGATTTTGGTGTGTTTGCGTCCTTGTAACTTAGCAGTTCGGCAAAAGAGTCCGATAGGATAAGTACTGGGCATACAATGATTAAGCCCTGGAGTATATTTGTTCGACCAAAGGCGGTGCTGCAGCATGGCTTCAGTCAAATGACTGAGACAAGTAAAAGAAATAGAAAAAGAAATATGCATATATAAGAGAGAGAGAAAGAGAGAGAGAGTCAGAGAAAGCCTAGGGGAGAGAGAGAGTTGTTGAAGGGAACTATATCATGTGAGTGAAAAGAGTTAAGCATTATAGACAGATGGTTAGAAAACTCGACACATTTTCAGACATATTGACAAGCTGATGTGGAGTCGACCAGAGAGAGAGAGACCAACAATCAGATAGAAAGATAGATCGAAAGCAATTTGCTAACTTGCAGAATATAAAGAGATATTGATGGAAGCAGGCCTGAATAAAACACTGACATTCCTATGCTTTCCTTATACAATATATTTAATAATCAAATATGCGATAGACTTTTTCCTTAAATTTTGCCATTTATCTTTTTTTATTTGAATATTTCAAAATAATATGAAAATGTTAATTTAATATCATTGCATTTGTCTGACTATCGTGTCGCTAAAATTCCAATAATTCGTATTTTATGATCTGCAGCTTGTAATTACACTGTTGATGAAATAGTTAAAGCTTATCCCGGTAATAATACGTCCGCCCGCTAATCTCTCTCCTACTAAGACCGTATCTAGTAATTAAAAAGAAAAAAAAACATGAAGAATATCACTTTTTCTCTTTTCATTTCCGGAATAATTCTAGTGAAAGTATGACATAATTTAAGTGACTAATTAGCCACGAAGATGTAGACCAAGGATGCCTAACGAACAGAAACATATACATGATATATTTATATAAGACCATAAAATAGCACATCGAATCCAGGATGCATACCATTTCCATCAATTCGATGGTATGAAAAGAGACACTCACGAAATACCAAACTGGAAAATTAAACGCGTTGTATTGTTAACCATTTGGATTTCCTTGGCAACATAGTCAAAGAAAATTCGTTGTGAAACTCGCAAATAGAAAGTCTGTGAATAAGTATTTGGTTTGCTGGAAATGTATTTACCTACGACGCTATACTTCACTATTCGCAAAATTAAACGAAATAATAAATATTTTATTTTCGTATTGATCGCCACAGGACACCTCTTTGCAGAAGCAGACGATGAACAGCCGTAAGTGAAAAAAATCTTTAATAGGATATATTCCATCCATGGACATATTTTTCCATCACATATCTTTTTTTTTTCTTCCTGAAGCATTCAGTACCTTAAGATATTTGTACACACCACTCTTTATTATTTATATTGTCAAAATATTTCGGAAAACGAAAAGGGGCTATCTTGTTGCTTGTATTTTATTTCATTTGAAACATTCCTTATGGTACAAAGCTAGAAATGTTTGTAAGAAGGATACCAACACTTGACTGGCGTTTTATTATGTAGATTCCAAAAGGATGAAAGGGAAAGTCTACCTCGGCACCATTTGAACTCGGAACTTTGAATCTGAAGAAAAGCTGCTAAGTGTTTTCTATGGAACGGTGACCATTCAACCTGCTCCACAGCATTGATAATAAGTTCAAATTTTGGCACAAAGCTAGCATGAAGTGGGGGAGGTACGCCCATTACATCGACCCCCCAGTGTGTAACTGAATAGATGAAAGGCAAAGTCGACCCCGGCAGAATTTGAACTCAGAACATGAAGACGGGTGAAACGATTATGTCAGCTCACCGCCTTAATAAATAATAATACTAAATAATAATAAATAATAATAATAATATAATAATAATTACAACAACAACAATACACCAACGACATCAGCAAAGCAATAGAACAACGATAACAATAACAGCGATAACAACAACGGCCATAATAATATTGATCTCTTAATAATTTTAATAATAGGTTCTCTACAAGCCACAAATTTTCAAGGTGCGCCTCAATGAGATTGTATGACGTTGATTCAAGCCACATTCACTTGATTGATACGTTAGTATGATTTTTCGTCATAATAACAGACATCACTTTCTTTTATTATTACTTCCTTCCGATACTGTTGTTGTTTGTTGTTGTTGTCGTTACTTACTTTCGTGGTTTTCTCTACTGTTCTGAATAGCTTTGTTGCTTTTGGAAAATCTTTGATTTCGTCTTGTTATAGGTTGGTGTTTGCTCTTTCCACTGTGTTTTCATTGAAAATCGACGACCTACAAAGGAGCTCTCTCTTTTTTAATATTTTAAAATTACAATACCTAATTCATTCCTGTAATACCACCTTTTCATTTCAAGAATTCGTGGCATTTTCTCATTTCTGAAAAATGTCTGCACCACTGACGGTGAATGAGAAGAATTTATAAATATACGTATACATCATATATACATATAGTATATACATACATATATATATATATATATATATATATATATCTTATATATATATATATATATATATATATAGATATATATATATATATATATATATACACGTATTAGTGTTAGGCTGTGTTGCGCCAGCCAACAGGAATATACTGAGGAACGTTCATGTACGGAGGTTGATCAAATTTATTATACGTAGGCATTGATTGTTATTTCAAGCTCGTATCACGACAGTTATAAATTGAAGTTAATTTAATAAACATAGGATAGAAAACTTACCACAGAGCCCACCATGCAATTCTCTCTTCTTGGTGTATGTATGTTATATATATATTATATATATATAATATATATTATATATATATATGTTAGATCGTTAGCACTACAACATTTTTCTCCTTGTCTTTCTGTGTCCCTTTCTGTAGAAGAACGTAGGCTCGAAACGTAAAGACTTTTTCTATTCTGAGCGTTATACTAATACACCAGTTTGGTTGTACACCACCTGTCTTCGTCTTTTGTTTTTTTCGTAAACTCTCCCTATCTATCTATCTATCTATCTATCTATCTATCTCTCTCTCTTCTCTCCCTCTCTCTCTATCATATATATATATATATATTCTATATATATAGAATATATACTATATATCTATATATATAATACATATATATATATATATATAATATTATATATATATATTCTATCATATTTTATACATTATATGTGAATGAAGTACTTTCTAAATTTGTGTTTCTCAGAGAGGCTCATTTTCAATACCTCACTCCGACTACCCACACACACACACACACACACACACACGCAAGCATATTTACATACATTTCTCTTTCTAATGTTTGC
>NC_043002.1:101925951-101938451 GCF_006345805.1 Octopus sinensis
GTACAAAGCTAGAAATGTTGGTAAGAAGGATACCAACACTTGACTGGCGTTTTATTATGTAGATCCCAAAAGGATGAAAGGGAAAGTCAACTCGGCACCATTTGAACTCGGAACTTTGAATCTGAAGAAAAGCTGCTAAGTGTTTTCTATGGAACGTGACCATTCAACCTGTCCACAGCATGATAATAAGTTCATTTTGGCACAAAGCTAGCATGAAGTGGGGGAGGTACGCCCATTACATCGACCCCCCAGTGTGTAACTGAATAGATGAAAGGCAAAGTCGACCCCGGCAGAATTTGAACTCAGAACATGAAGACGGGTGAAACGATTATGTCAGCTCACCGCCTTAATAATAATAATAATAATAATAATAACATAATAATAATAATAATAATAATAATAATTACAACAACAACAAATACCAACGACATCAGCAAAAGCAATAAGAACAACGATAACAATAACAGCGATAACAACAACGGCCATAATAATATTGATCTCTTTAATAATTTTAATAATAGGTTCTCTACCAAGCCACAAATTTTCAAGGTGCGCCTCAATGAGATTGTATGACGTTGATTCAAGCCACACTTCTACTTGATATGATAACGTTAATGATATTTTCCGTCATAATAACAGGCATCACTTTCTTTTATTATTACTTCAGTTCCGATACTGTTGTTGTTGTTGTTGTTGTCGTTACTTTCGTGTTTTCTCTACTGTTCTGAATAGCTTTGTTGCTTATTGGAAAATCTTTGATTTCGTCTTGTTATAGGTTGGTGTTTGCTCTTTCACTGTGTTTTTCATTGAAAATCGACGACCTACAAAGGAGCTCTCTCTTTTTTAATATTTTAAAATTACAATACCTAATTCATTCCTGTAATACCACCTTTTCATTTCAAGAATTCGTGGCATTTTCTCATTTCTGAAAAATGTCTGCACCACTGACGGTGAATGAGAAGAATTTAATAAATATACGTATACATCATATATACATATAGTATATACATACATATATATATATATATATATATATATATATCTTATATATATATATATATATATATATATAGATATATATATATATATATATATATACACGTATTAGTGTTAGGCTGTGTTGCGCCAGCCAACAGGAATATACTGAGGAACGTTCATGTACGGAGGTTGATCAAATTTATTATACGTAGGCATTGATTGTTATTTCAAGCTCGTATCACGACAGTTATAAATTGAAGTTAATTTAATAAACATAGGATAGAAAACTTACCACAGAGCCCACCATGCAATTCTCTCTTCTTGGTGTATGTATGTTATATATATATTATATATATATAATATATATTATATATATATATGTTAGATCGTTAGCACTACAACATTTTTCTCCTTGTCTTTCTGTGTCCCTTTCTGTAGAAGAACGTAGGCTCGAAACGTAAAGACTTTTTCTATTCTGAGCGTTATACTAATACACCAGTTTGGTTGTACACCACCTGTCTTCGTCTTTTGTTTTTTTCGTAAACTCTCCCTATCTATCTATCTATCTATCTATCTATCTATCTCTCTCTCTTCTCTCCCTCTCTCTCTATCATATATATATATATATATTCTATATATATAGAATATATACTATATATCTATATATATAATACATATATATATATATATATAATATTATATATATATATTCTATCATATTTTATACATTATATGTGAATGAAGTACTTTCTAAATTTGTGTTTCTCAGAGAGGCTCATTTTCAATACCTCACTCCGACTACCCACACACACACACACACACACACACACGCACGCATATATTTACATACATTTCTCTTTCTAATGTTTTGCCGTCAGTGCATTCAGTCCCTCGCATTATTATATTCGCTACCCTGTTGTTCGATGTTACTTCTCAAATTGACTCACTGAAAAAACTGATGCATATTTTGAGTGTCTGGCGTCCAATATATATTTAGAGTCTTCCTGTTTATATTAAAAACTGTTGAATATCTGTTGCTTTCTTCCATATTTATAATTTCTTAACATGTATCATTAAATATCATTAAAGTCTTCTTCTCTCGAAGCGTGCGTGGTGACGATATTTTGAGAACTGTGCATTGTGGTGAAAGGCTACAATGAAGATGTGGGTTTACTCCAAGTGAATTAGACGTAGCATTCGATATTACGTGGTGATTTAAAATTTAATTAATTATTACATTAATAATGATATTTACGTTAACGCAGTCATGTAATATATAGTTGATGTATAATTTTAAGCAAATTACTAACAACATTTCTCACATGATAAATGAGGTTTGCGGAGGTGTTTAATTGAAATGGGGACTGAAGTCATTAGCGGTGAAATTCCTTGTTGTGAAGAGGGAGGGACAGAAAGAGAGTGAGGGAGAGAGAGAGTGTGGGATGCTTTACAAATTGACGACATCGTTAAGGCTGTAGACAAATCCAAGTGTATATTTTATGTTTAGTTTCTCTCATTGAATTGCGGTCATGCTGGAGTACAGCTTTGAAGAATTTCGTCAAACAAATCGACTCCATGACTTATCTTTAAGGTTTATATTTATTCTCTCAGATTTCTTTGCTGAAAACACATAATATATATATATTATATATATATATATATTATATATATATATATATCTTATGATTATGCTCAAGATGGTTTCGTCAATCACACATGCCATGCTTCCTACATTCACCCATCGTTTTTTTTTTTTTTGAAACATTCACTTCCCTCTCTACTCTTACATTCCTCTTCAGTGATACTTTAAGAAGTTATTGAGAGATTGACCAGAGAGAAGTGTTTGTCTCTAGACCTCTCAGACGCGTCTACCATACACATCCTTTCGCTATAGCCACAAGTACGACGAAAATGGCTCTTCCTTCACGTTTCAAGGAGGGAGGCGCGACAATATTCACGATAGACTCGGTTGACAAACTGACTCGTCCCACACGCGATAGCAGTCGTTCGACATAGGTCGGAAATGGTGGGACACTGTACGCGTGCGTGCAGGACGCTTTCGTCAGTCTGAAAGCTTCACGGACAGGTCGGCCCCGTGTTTCTGGATCCATGCCTGTAGAGCTTATCCCGAACGAGTAGCGCTTCTCGATAGCACTGCCAGGCCAGGGATCTCTGGAAGTTGTCGATAGATCTCGGCCCTAAAGTCGTCTTGAAAAGGCATGTCAGGTATTCCTCGTCGACGCCCAGGTTCGCCCCGAGATCGTCGTCGTACCTCCCCTCCAATAATCCCCTATAGAATACTTTAGTTGTGTTGAAGTCGCTCAAGGTCGACCCAGGACGGCATAGTTCCTTCAGAGCAATGCAACACTCTCGGTGCCATTCGCCCCTCCTCGGCCTCTTTTTGATCCACGACTGCAGTTCGTTCATGGAGACGAGCTGCGAGAAAGCGTGCCTCACAAACGGTAACCACACCTGTTCACCGTCGTCTACGTTGCGCCGGAGATGTCGCAGTCTCAGCGCGTCTGCGCATCATCAACCCCGGCATGACCAGCTCTCCTTTTAATAGGTGTTGGCTGCAGATGGATCGCTTGACCATCGGAACGCATCCTTTCCACAAGAAGCGGGAGAGAATGCGTTCTAGTTTGGTGATGGTTTGGTTCGGACAAGGTACGACGATTAGGCGGTAGTAGATGACGGACGCGATGTACGTGTTCGCTACCTCCGCCCACCTTTTAGGAACAGTTCCCTCTAAGCCTGTTGCCGGGCGAGAGTGACCATCCTACTCGTTATCTCGTTCCTGTTCGTCTCCGTTTGGATGTCGATCGAACCGTCGCTCCAGCGTTCTACGATGGAGGTGCTGGTGGATGGCATAGGCTTTCTTCTCCAAGTCCCGAGCCGCAAGTCCACCGACTTTTCACGGTTGATTTTCGCTCCTGTTACCGCTTCTTTGTCTTTCAGTGTCTCGCCGACCAGCTCGATATGCATCTGCCTAGACTCTATGATGGTGACGTTGTCCGCGTTTGCAGACACGCTCGTCCAGCATCCCAATTCGTGCGGGGTAGCCCTCAGCGTCGCCAGCTTCCGCAGTAGTGGCTCGAGAGATAGATAGATAGATAGATGTATATATATTTGCCGGTAGCTTTTTGTTGCTGGCACCAGTAGAAAGGAGTCAATATTATCGTAAGTTGCAAAATTGCATTTCACCTTCTGATCGATGATTCGTGAGGATTTGATGACTTTCTGTGTCTGCATTCCATTTGTTTGTGCAGTTATTATGTTTTCTTAACTTATTAATTAATCGAACGCCGCCTACCCGTAAATCTATATACAGTGTGTATATATATATAATATATATATATATATGATATAAATAATGTATATATATATGCGTATATACTTAAGTTTATATGCAAATATTTGTTTCTTTCTTTCTCTCCGTTGTAGCTGGGTCAAGAAAAATAGCTAACAACTGATGATGGGTCGTTCTTTGTGTTGTTTGTCTTGTTTTCCATTTGTGTTCTTCGTTGTTGGAAAAAAGAGTTCATATTCCATGTACATGTTTCGTTACGTCCTATGCTAAATATGCATGATATATATATATATATATAATATATATATATATATATATATATATATATATATATATCTATATATATATAATATGTAGGTCCCGGGTTGAGTCGGGGTTAACCACAGTAAATAAGGTACTCAATACATAGCAGAGTAAACTAATTTATTTTGTAGAAGGAGCTTATACAGATCTAGGACTGTTTTGTAAAAGGAGCTTCTACAAAATAAAATATATATATATATATATATATATATATATATTATATTTATACTAGCTTAAGGTGACCCGCTCTACGCGCGGGTAAGAGTGTGGTTGTTACTTTCTGTTGCTTCCTTTCAGTACGTAAAAAGCACCATCCGAACGTGGCCGATGGCAGCGTTGCCTTGACTGGCTTTTGTGCCGGTGGCACGTAAAAAGCACCAACCGATCGTGGCCGCTGCCACCCCCCCCCCCTGGCACCTGGGCCGGCGGCACGAAAAAAGCACCCACTACACTCACAGAGTGGTTGACGTTAGGAAGGGCATCCAGCTGTAGAAACACTGCCAGATCAGACTGGAGCCTGGTGCAGCCTCCTGGCTTCCCAGACCCCGGTCAAACTGTCCAACCCGTGCTAGCACGGAAAACGGACGTTAAACGATGATGATGATGATGATGATGATTCTCCCTCTTTGTTTTTCTCTCCTTTCTCACTCACTTTCCCACTTTCTTACTTTTATTTTCTCTCGGACTCTCCCTCGCTTTCTCTTACTCTCTATCTTTATCTATCTCTCTCCCATTTATAAACACCAAAAGATCTTGAGTAAGTTTAGAAATAAAATATTTTGAAAGATCAATCATAAATATCAGGCAGTGACAACGGAAAGGTCTGCTTCAAGGCAGACAGCAAAACAGTAACATTTAAAAGGGACAGACGAATTTGCGAGGTGAATAAAACATGATAAAATATTGGAAACCAAAGTTTGAAGGGATAGAATCTGAGGATAGTAGTGTCACCATGGCTGGCATTTCTTAACGACGGACAGCAACGTATTGACAGTTTAACGGCTGGCGTAAAATTTTGAACTTGATGTAAAAGAAAATTGGTAAACACCAATTTTTGAAGTGATTCTTTCTCACGACAGTAGACTCACCATCGCAAGCATTCAAAACTTCTTCATCATGGACGGCAACACATTGACGATTAAAAGGCTGGCGCAAATTTTTTAGCTTGATGTAACAAAGAATTCCTAAACACCCGGTCCTGTAAATTTTAATCCCCTTCCAGCCTCATTTAGACCCCTTTTCACATTTTGGTTAATATAACCCGATTTCATTCGGGTCTACTGGGGCCACATTTATATAAATGAGGAATTTTGTCCTAGAGGTCACGCCTTTCATTTGAGGAAAAAATAGTGTCATGCAAACTCGCCAGCACTTTTAACATAGGTGTGCATATTTTCAGCTCAACCGACCACATAATGCACACACTATATATATATTTATATATATATATATATATATATATGTTATATATATATATGTGTGGTGTGTTGTGTGTGTGTGTGCGTATGCGTGTGTGTACTTATTATATATACAAATGAATACAAATTATATATATATATAAAGTTTGTTTATATACACTTTGTATATATATACATTATATATACAATATTATATAGAGACACACACACATATAAATTGACCCAATAAATATCTAATTCATAATATTTGCTCTCATGATTGTGTGGTGGATGTGGCGATGATAATTCTCTCTATGAATGCAGACAGACGTAAGGAGAGAGAGAGAGAGAGTGAGTGACAGCGCTGGTGAAGGCGGCGGGGGAAAGATATTAGACTTTCCCTCGCTTCCTCTTACTCTCTATCTTTCTCTATCTATCTATCTCCCATTTATAAACAGCAAAAGATCGTGAGTAAGTTGAGAAAGAAAATATTTTTACGCTTTTTAAACCCTTCGTCGTTATTCTCATTCACTCATTATTACTTTCTCCCTTCCTTTCACTTTCTCTCTACAACGTTATAGAGAGAATGTGAAAGGAAGGGAGGTAGACGCTGTGAAACGACGTTATAGATAGAATGTGATGGGAAGGGAGGAAAGAGAGTGAGTGATGGAGGAAGACAAATATATAAAAGAATGAGAGAAGACTTGTCAAAGTGCGTTTTTGGCCCTAGCAACGACACACTTTAAGATGGGAATTTCTAACCTAGCCCACTCTAATCCTCACCTCATTTTACATGTCCCTGTAAATTCTGGCGTCAATCCGACGGGATCTAGTGGCCTTTAAACCGTTCTCAATGCCAAAACCAGACAAAAAAACTAACAAACAAACTTTTCGCATTTCAGAATTATAATATAGAGATATGTACACACACACACCACAACACACACACACATATATATATATATATACTATATATATATATATATATATATATATGTATATATATGTCAGCGTGAGTAAATAAAAATTTTTTGCGTAATGAGATAAAAAACAAAGGCTGTATATATACAGCCTTAGGTTTTTTTTTTATCTCATTACGCCAAAAATTCTTATTTACTCACGCTGACATAGAGCCACCGTTGAACCCTTTATTCGCAATATTACCGAATCTGGAACCTAACTATGGTCCGTCTATAGCACTTATTCAGCATTACTTGACACCTTTGGGTCTCATTGACAGTATTATCTTTTATATGTATATGTGTGAGGATGATCCGGTTCTTGACTGAAGATTGAAGGCTTCGAATATTCCGTCCGTGTTTTTTGTATCGTCTTCTAAATGTTTTGCGTTCTTGTCCCAGTTTGTGTTTTACATATACATACATATATATATATATATATATGTGTGTGTGTGTGTGTGTGTGTGTGGTGTGTGTGTGTGTGTGTGTGTGTGTGTGTGTGTATGATTAATCGTAGACTGATTTCGTTACTTTTTCTTCGTTTTGCCTATGTGAGTTACAAGTATTGCTATCTGTGGAGCTATATTTGTAGTTAAAATATTAGCTGTTTTTGACTGCTATTTCTAAATCTTCGGTATGTGGTGAAGCAACTTGTTGCTAAATCCTTAATTATATATATATATATGTGGGAGGGGTGTATGTGTATATATATACCCAGTCACGGTAAGATTTAACAGCCAGCATATAGACACATCCATATTGTATATCTTATGAATTCAGTGATATTAAAATCATACATCACTATGGAAGGAAATTAATTCCAAATCTACCTGACGCTTTCTTGATCCACGAAAAATTGCAGCCATTTGTACCTCAAAACTCATCAACTGATGAACACTTTACCATTCAAACCTGGCGAAAATATTCTACCTGTTTTATGTTCTGTGGAACTAAACACGAAATAATGCGGTTGCAAAGCGAGTTTTTTTAATCACACTGCTAACTAGTAACAACCTGGTTTATGCAGAGAGCAACAGAAGCAATTAGTGAAAATGAATTCTCTCTTAGTCAGCTTGTCATTGAATTGATTATATCTCATTCTGTTTTTATTGTACGATATTGCCGAAATTACACTGAAACCCAATAATATGGAATGAGCTTTCATACTAATGTTTATTCTCGATGT
The DNA here is from genome assembly GCF_006345805.1 of Octopus sinensis. Classification (NCBI taxonomy): domain Eukaryota; kingdom Metazoa; phylum Mollusca; class Cephalopoda; order Octopoda; family Octopodidae; genus Octopus; species Octopus sinensis. The sequence goes on from NC_043002.1 coordinate 101,934,085, forward strand.
GTACATATAGCTTTAACACCTGAAGGGTTTTACCTGCAGTCCAAAGTTACCTCTAGTTGTAATTTATACATATATTTTTTTTACGAATATCCTACTACTGTACACAACTGTTTATCCTGCATAGTCGTGTATACTCTACATACTTTTCTTTGCATATAACTCCACAAATTTATATTTGGATGTGCCTTAACACCGACATTCAGAGCAGGAAAGAAGGATCGAAGTGAATAAGAATTGGATTCAGGTAATACACTGGCGGAGCTGGTGTAGGTTTGATAGAACAAAATATTAAAATGCAAATCAATCTATGACATATTATATAGTATACAGAAAAGAAAGCAGAGATATAAATGTATATTTAAAAATAGAACGGGAAACGAGCCAAAACCCAGAGAGGATAAATTCATAGTGATTCAGTGTAGACGGCTGCATTCCAGGATGATGTTAAAAAGAATTCTAGGTTTTCTTCTTGTTAATTTAAATATAGGTGGGTAAGTTTCATTGGGTCATTAGTAAAACATTCGCAAGTCATGGGAGCAATTATGAATCGTTAATAATTGTTGCTGGTCATCATATTCGGCCGTTACAAATGAAGTATTTGCTTATATTCTCCTATCCACAGTTTGAACTTAGGCCACTGTTTGCCTGAAGAATCGAATCTTACTAACTCCCTCATCGATTTTTATCTCCTCAATCCTTCACAAGCTTCACATTCACTCGTGGCACATCTCTCTGAATTTGGCCTCCCACTCCATATATCACTCTATCCTTCATTTCATTTCCTTCTCGTGCATTTGCCCATATCCTAACTAACAACACCATGTTTTCTCTCTTACCCTCTCTCTTCCTCCCCCAAGCAAAATAAATAAGAACTAGCAATGTTATACTCATCGCTCATTATGACCATAGAACTATTCTACTAAGATTTTTGTAGACAAACTCTTCCTTATTTTGATGTAAAACATTCACTTCAAATTCTGGATTTTCCCATGTTTGCATCTGTGTATCGTTTTTTCATATGGGTATTTAGAACGCAACTAAATCTGTGTTTATTGTAATGGTGAAATATTATTAAAAATTGCAGAAACCGCGGTCATTTAAAGGCGTATCCACTGCTGAATTTTTTGTAATTCAACTGCCGAATTTCCAGGAAGACTACGTGATATTATAACTTTCAATATTTTGATCTTTCAAGTATTATATATCGCTTGATAATGTGATGGTGTTACATTTCTCTGCATGTGTAAAGGTGGAATTATACTTTAAGTATACTTACTCTTCAATCACACTGTGGAAGGGATTTTAAAATTCTGTCTCTCCGTGGACTGTTATTTTATATCGATAGCTTAACGATTAGATCTTGCATAGTGTCAATATCAATATATGTATAACTATGTTAATGTTAACAGAGGTAGCAAAAAGTGTGAACGTAAAAGCTCTTGGCCAATATCACTCAGCGAACCATTATCCGTTTACCCAAGATGAAGAGAAAATCAAGAAAAAGTCGGGCTGCGTTTGTAAAACCGGCTGAGTGTTTTTTCGCTGACGATTTTCTATGAACGGAGATGACAATATGTATGTTTGGGTGACGAAGTGCTACGATCTGCAGTTCTGTTTATCTTTAATTAAGTAGGATTCAATTGGTGGTATTGAGCTTTTTATTACTCTGCTCCTGTAATAATTGCGAACTCTACTACTACTACTACTACTACTACTACTACTACTACTACATACATATATACATATGTATGTGTGTATACGAGTCCGGTTCTGGAATATATATATATATATATATATATATATATATAAAGCAGATTGCTAGACATATGTGCATATGTGCATTTGTCTGTGTATATATATATATATATATATATATATATATATATATATATATATATATATATATATTTCTTTACTACCCACAAATGGCCAAACACAGAGGGGACAAACAAGGACAGACAAACGGTTTATGTCGATTACATCGACCCCAGTGCGTAACTGGTACTTAATTTATCGACCCCGAAAGGATGAAAGGCAAAGTCGACCTCGGCGGAATTTGAACTCAGAACGTAACGGCAGACGAAATACGGCTACGCATTTCGCCCGGAGTGCTAACGTTTCTGCCAGCTCACCGCCTATATATATATATATATATGTATATCTACAGACGCAACCATATATATATACACACACACTTATGAAATGTCTATATTATTTACAGGAATATCAGTTAATCATGCTCAAAATAATTTATTTAGAAATCTATTTTCTCTCATCCTCGCCCTTATAGCGGATGTATTCTCTTTTATATGCCGCAGCCAGCTGTCTAGCAACACAAGGGAAGACGACTCTGAAGATATTGTTTGATATGAAATTGAAATCAATGAAATCGATTTCTATTTCCGGAACCCCGTTTTACTACATTCACAAAAGGTGCATGCATTTACTAAGGACGTTCATAAGAGCGAAATATAGGTCAACATATGCCAATTTCCGTTTATGTTTGAATAATATATCGTATCGTTGTATCTTCAGTGAAATAGCATCGTTCTTCTATGTTCTGATACAAAATCGTATTAATCGTACATATAACTATATCACTATGTTCCAATGACTACAAATAACGGCTTAACTTCACTAGACCCTTTCATAAATGGTGTACACATAACGCTTATTAATAACTGAATGATATATATCTCAATGCAGCTGAAAGACAAGATTCAATAGTTTGAGATGGCTGAATAAATAAAAAGATTAGTAACCTGAGTTTACACAAATGTTTCCTGGTTCGATTACAGTCAGGGACAATCTACGGATTCATAAATAACACATTTGGATAGTTGTAAGTGTTAATATGCTACATGTCAGAAGCAGCGAGCTGACAGAAGTGTTAGCGCAAACGCTTGGCAAAATGCTTTGTTGCTTTGGATTGGTCTTTATATTTTGAGTTCAGATTCCACCGAGGTGAACTTTGCGTTTCATCTTTACGAAGTCGATAAGTACCAGTTGAACACTGGGGTCAATATAATCGACTCATCCCCATCTCCGAAATTGCAGACCTTGTGCCAAAATTTGAAATTTTGATAGGGTACATATCACACGTGGAGCTGTTTCGCTGAAAACGAAATTCGTTTTATAGCCACGCAGTTTTTAGTATAATCCCACCGTGTGAAGCATTGGCCTAATGGCTTATGCTTAAGCTTCAATTTACTGATACATTTCGAATGAAACCCGGCAGTAACAAAATCTGTATTGAAGAATACCCCACCCTCATATGTACGTACTTGCTTACGTGTATGTGTGTGTGTTCGTTATGTAAGATTTGTAAAATATATAAGAATATATTTTATGTAAAATAAACGTTATCTGATACCCAATAAGTTGTATAGAGTGTATATAGATGTTCTTAATATATAAAGAGCTGGCATTGTCTTCTGATTTTCGTCTTAGATTGGACTATTCCGAATTGTTGCGAACAGGCAACGCTGGTGTACTAAGTACGTTGCTAGCACACTAACGCACACGTGTGTGTTTATGTTTGAACGTATGTGCTAACGTGTTTGTGCTTATTTGTGCAACATATGTATCACGACGTTTTTCGTGACACATTATTATAGGAAAAACAAAAACATCTTTGCATTAGCGATTAGATTAATAATTTCAAGACCGAAATAAATACGGGAACCGGTCTGACCGACTTCGTCTGTTCCCGTAGCGCCACAGACAAGCAAATTCTAGTAATCAAAGACAGTAAAATAATACACACACACACACAAATAGAAACAGGAACAAGGAAAAAACTCTTCCAGTACATCACCTCCACATTTATTCGACATGATCAACCGTTGCTAGCCTAACTGCTTTTCCCATGATAAGGAATGCTATATGCGCAAGTTCCTATGCATTCAAATTAATCACCAGCATTCTAATGGCTCTCACTACAATTTCGAGCATCGCAACTTCAGCAACTAATACGGCCATCCCGCTGCCTCCAACGACACCGAAAGCCATTTTCATTGCTAAGCTGTCCTGCAAAAGATGGTTTCTATATCAAGACTGGGTTTATCATTGATACGTTGGGTTAAGGTAAACGTAGATCTTTGGTTTAAGAGTTAGTTCTGCTGGTGTGAATTATCCGGATAAGGCTTTCTGTTGTTGTAGTAGTAGTAGTAGTAGTAGTGATATTCAATATTACTATATTCAAAATACTGACCAACATTAGTATATTCAATATTACTATATTCAACAATATTCAAAATACTGACCAACAGTATTAACAATGCAAAAGTGACCGTTCTTATTTCTTTACTACCCACAAGGGGCTAAACATAGAGTGGACAAACTAGGACAGACAAACGGATTAAGTC